>NC_056075.1:1739632-2039961 GCF_016772045.2 Ovis aries
TTTGAATGAGAAACACAAGGATATATGTCAGGACTAGGTTCAAGACTAACTGGAAGAGCAATAGAGTGTTTGTGCTACAAAATGTTTGCCTGTGCTCATGTGCAACATAAAAGAAGTTATGACACATGTCCTGAGTTAAAACCATCTGACCAAGTACTTGAGTACAAATTAATTTCCATATTCTATCCTTAGCATTTTTTGGAATTTCTTTTGGAAAAACAAAGACATTATAAGGCTTCAAGCTGGTGCTAGTGACAAAGAATCTGCCTGCAATGCATGAGATCCCAGAGATGCAAGTTCCATCCCTGGTTCAGAAAGATTCCCTAGAGGAAGAAATGGCCACCCACTCCAGTATTTTTGCCTGGAAAATTCCATGGATATAGGAGCCTGATGGACTATAGCCATGGGGTTGCAAAGAGTCAGACTTGACCAAGCATGCACACATACAGATATTATAAACAAACTGAAATTTCCATGCATATTGCAAAATTGTTGGTTGTAAAAATGATTATGACCTAATCTCTGTAATATGTATCAGTAGTGTTTGCTATCTCAGAAAAAATCAACTGATTAAATTGATTGATTTCTAATTTACTTTGTGTTAGAATTTAGGTTGTGCCTGGAAATGAGATTTTGACCCTTTCAGGTTATATGCTACAGAGTGAATATTAGAAGAATATTGATGAATAGAACAACATTTTTTCCATGCATTCTCTTAACTTATTCAACCTTGGGCAATGCTGCATCCTTGTGCTCAAAGCCATGTATGCAGATTAGGATAGTAATGCCCACTCTCTGACATACTCTTAGTTGCTACATATTTATGAAAATCTCTTCTATTCATATGCTATAATTAAGTTCAGTTTCCAACATACATCAGGCACAAATTCCATGCTGTATAAAATCATATTGACTTAACTCTTTAACTTAAAAAAAGTATATTATAGTATAGTCAGCCAACAAAGTTGTGATAGTTTCAGGTGCACAGCAGAGCAACCTACACACACTACACACACACACACACACACACAACCCATTCTCCAAACATCCCCCATCCAGGCTACCACCCAACATTGAACAGAGTTCCATGTGTTACACAGTATGTCCTTGTTAATTTTCCATTTAAAATATAATAGTGTGTACATATCTATCCCAAACTCCCTAACTATCCCTTCCCGCTGGTAAACCTAAGTTCATTTCTCTGTGAGTCTGTTTTATAAATAAGTTAATTTGTATCATTTCCTTTTAGATTCCACATAAAGCAGTATCAGATAATATTTCCCTTTTCTGTATAGACTTAGCTCTTGAAGGACTGGCAGGCCAATGTGGAGTAAACCAAATTTTCTCACACACAGAGGCAATGATATAACCTCTCTATCAAGGTCTGACAATTAGACTGAATGTGGATGCTGAACTTTGCACCTAAAAAGTATCATATGAAGAGAAAGCCACTAGAGCCATCCAAGAGACACAGTTTATTTAAGCAATTATTTTGGAAAGCCCTTTCACCTCCATCAGACTGGTAAATTTTATTTGACTCATCAAAACAGCAAATAATTCTCACCTCTCCAGGAAGCATCACCTTTGCTGAAGCGCATGAATGTTTTCTCTCCATCTTTGAGCTCTGTTTCCCCATCAGTGGAATCGTAATGATACTGAAGCAGTTGAGGCATATCTTTGGCTCCTTCACGTGAGATTTTGTGTACATTTGAAGATTCAGATTCTTCAGGTGACTCTTACAAATTCTGTTAAACTACATCAAGGAAGAAAAAATGGCTGAGTTTTAACACTTGTCAATCCAATATATTGCAGGAAAACTTTATCTGACAAATAATCTATCAGCATTTTGTTCCTTGATAAGAAAAGAAAAAAAAAAAAGAAAAAGAAAAACAGTTCATAGTCCTTACAGAGCACTCTCCACGTACCATTTTGTTGTATATGAATCTTAGGTACAGTAATGACATTACTATTTTTTTTTAATTATTTTAAAAGATGAAAATGCCATATTAAGATTTAGGTAAGGAGACTAGATAAAACCCTTCAAGTCAATTTTTAGTTGCAAGAATTTCTGCTTCAGGCAGGTAGCTACAGCCCTAGTACTACTTTGGGATTCTGGGACGTGTAGTCTAGAAATTCTATGGACTGGATAATAATTTTGAGAGTAAGTGTGGCTTTTGTAGTCTGGGACTTAATAACAGCCTCCAGATTCTGAGTGTTTCTTTGTATATTAATATTATGTATAAAGCACTGTGCTATCTGCTTTCCATGTAATCCTCAAAAGAAATCCAAATATGAGATTTAAAAGTGTATTCGCATTCTCCAAAGAAACAGAACAGTAAGATCCATTTGTTGTTGTTCAGTTGCTCAGTGATGTCCATCTCTTTGAGACCCCATGGACTGCAGCATTCCAGGGTTCCTGTCCTTAACTATCTCCTGGAGTTTGCAAACTCATGTCTAGTGAGTCAATGATGCCATCCAACCATTTCATCCTCCGTGGCTCCCTTCTCATCCTACCCTCAATCTTTGCCAGTATCAGAGTGAGTTTCCCAGTTTCCAATGAGTTGGCTCTTCACATCAGGTGATCAAAGTATTGAGCTTCAACTTTAGCGTCAGTGCTTCCAGTGAATATTAAGGTTGACTTCCTTTAGGATTGATTGGTTGGATCTCCTTGCAGTCCAAGAGACTGTCAAGAGTTCTCCATCACCACAGTTCAAAAGCATCAGTTCTTTAGCACTCAGTCTTCTTTATGGTCCAACTTTCACATCCATACATGACTACTGGAAAAACCATAGCTTTGAATAGATGGGCTTTGTTGGAAAAGTAAAGTCACTGCTTTTAATATGCTTTCTACATTTGTCATAACCTTTCTTCCAAAGAGCAAGCATTTTTAATGGCTGCTGTCACCATCTGCAGTGAATTTGGATCTTATTAATGTAAAGCACTTTATAGAGAGTCATATATGATACAAAATTCAAAGCCATTGTCCCATGTCACTGACTAAGAGTAACTGAATCATTGCAAATTAAAAGGACATTTTGAGTAAAGGAATATTTGGAAAAAAATTGAATCCTATCCATTTCTTTCACATCTCTACTTATATTCAAAGCTTCCTATTTAGGCTTATTTTAATAAAAAATGTTAGGAATTGTTGACAATCTTTACATGAAAACACAAGTCTAAGAATATTGCTGTCACATTTCCAGTATACTGTACATTTTAAGAAATGAAAGTAGACAGATTTTAGAAGTGTAGGACTCTGCTAATTTTTACCAGTCCCATCTATGTCTGTGAATGCCAGTTAATTGACTGTGTGTGAGGTCATACATCCTTTTAGATAATCTTTGTCTTTTGGTGAGAATAGAAATGAAAGTGAACATCCAACATGGCTGCTGAAACTGCTTTGACTGTGTGTCTGTATTGTTTTTATTTGCTAAAGAGAATAGAATATGTAATGAGACAGTAATGTTTGCTTCTTAATTTTTTCAAAGATTTTTTTAAATGCTTGAACATTATTTGTCCCCCCACAAAAAAAAACCAACAACTGGCCTTGAATATTCTTGATAATGCTCTTAATTTTCTCAATAATTTTTGTTATCCATTGCCAAAAAATAAACCACCTACTATGTACAATATCATCAGTTTCATTCTGGCAAAATCAAACATGACATTTGACTTCATGTAGCTAATTGCAAGTAAAAGCATTTTAAACACAGGAAGATTGTTATTAGTATGCTTCAATATATTTTGGTTTCTCTGTGTGAAAATCATTTTCTTTCTCTGTCATTGTTGCCACAGGAATATACTCTGAAATTCTCCATGTGGAGGGAATACTGAAAGACTTGGATTGATCAGTTTGGGAAGTTGTGCTTGTGTTTTTATTGTTCAGTCACTCAGTTGTGTCTGACTCTTTGCAGCATGGATTGCAGCATGCCAGTCTTTTCTGTCCTTCGCTATATCCCAGAGTTTGCTCAAACTCATGTACATTGAATTAGCAGAGCCATCCAACCACCTTATCCTCTGTTACCCTCTTATTCTGCCCTCAATATTTCCAAGAATCAGGAGTCTTTTCCACTGAGTCAGTCTTCACATCAGGTGGCTGAAGTATTGGAGCTTCAGCTTCAGCATCAGTCCTTCCAATAAATATTCAGGGTTGATTTCCTTTAGGATTGACTGGTTTGAACACCTTGCTTTAACTATACCACCTTTGTCAGCAATGATGTCTCTGCTTTTAAACATGCTGTCTAGGTTTGTCATAGCTTCTCTTCCAAGGAGCTGCTGCTGCTGCTGCTGCTGCTGCTAAGTCGCTTCAGTCGTGTCCGACTCTGTGCGACCCATAGACGGCAGCCCACCAGGCTCCCCCATCCCTGGGATTCTCCAGGCAAGAACACTGAAGTGGGTTGCCATTTCCTTCTCCAGTGCATTAAAGTGAAAAGTGAAAGTGAAGTCGCTCAGCCATGTCAGACTCTTCACAACCCCATGGACTGCACCCTACCAAGCTCCTCCATCCATGGGATTTTCCAGGCAAGAGTACTGGAGTGGGGTGCCATCGCCTTCTCCACTTCCAAGGAGCAAGAGTCTTTTAATTTTATGGCTGCAGTCATCATTCACAGTGATTTTGGAGCCCAAGAAAATAATGTCTGTCACTGTTTCCACTGTTTCCCATCTATTTGCTATGAAGTGATAGGATCAGATGCCATGATCTTAGTTTTTGAATGTTGAGTTTTAAGCCAGCTTTCTCACTCTCCTATTTCACCTTCATCAAGAAACTCTTTAGTCCCTTTGCACTTTCTGCCATTAAGGTAGTGCCATCTGTATATCTGAGGTTATTGATACTTCTCTCATCAATCTTGATTCCAGATTGAGCTTCATCTAGTCTAGCATGTCACATGATGTACTCTACATATAAGTTGAATAAGCAGGGTGACAATATGCAGCTTTGCTGTATTCCTTTCCCAATTTTGAACCAGTCTGTTGTTCCATGTTCTGTATATAGGTTAATCAAGAGGCAGTAAGGTGGTCTGGTGTTACCATTTCTGAGAATTTTCCAGTTTGTTATGATCCACACAGTCGAAAAGCTTAAATGCAGCCAGTGAAAGAGAAGTGGGTGGTTTTCTGAAATTCTCTTGCTTTTTCCATGATCCAGTGGATTTTGGCAATTTGATCTCTGGTTCCTCTGCCTTTTCACAGTCCAACTTGTACATCTGAAAGTTCTTGGTTCACATGCTGTTGAAGCCTAGTTTGAAGGATTTTGAACATTACCTTGCTAGCATGTGAAATAAGTGCAATTGTGCTTACTTCTCCATTAACTACTTTACATTGTTCTATTAAAAAATTGATTGCATTTGAACAACAAGAACAAAAGACCTGAGAAGTTTTTAAAAGCAACAACAGAACCATCTTTCCTTTTCTATCTGCAATGTAAATGGAGTTTGCATAAAGAAGACTGATATGAAAGTGAAGTTTAAATGTTCTTTAACAATCATTTTGGGATAGCTGGCATTGATTTTTATTTATTTATTTATTTATTTATTTATTTATTTTGTACAGTGTTCTCATAAAATCCACATGAAGTGTATTGGGAAAACCAGCCTCTGTAGAGTATATGTCTCTTCAGGGTTAATGTAAGTAATCTCAAAATTATTTTTTAAAATTAGGATATAGGATAGAGCATGCTTTGAGTGAGTGCATGTGTGTGTGTGTGTGTGTCTGTGTGTGTGTGTGTGTGTGTGTGTGTGTGTCTGTGTGTATGTTTTAAAGAGAAGGCAATGAAAAGGGTAGAGAAAGAAGGCAAAGTGTTTGAGTTAGGATACTTGGTCCCAAGTGCCTTGCAGTCAGGTAGAAATTAAAACACAGAATTCACTTTGTTGCAAATAAAGCCAGACTGGGCTGTGCAGTTAGATCTATAGAGCATGTGTGTTTCCCACCCAGCCAATTGGAGGATCACAGGCTGCTCATTTTCTGATACAGAAGAAACTGTTTTTGTTATAAACAAACATTATGAGTTTAAGAATTTTGTTGTTGTTGCTATTGGGTTGAGCAAGCCAGGAAGAGAAGTTCCTCACCAGTACTCAATTAACCAACATTTTGATCTTGGACTTTCCTTTCTCCAGAACTGTGAGAAATAAATTTCTATTGTTTGAGCCACTCAGTCTAAGGTGTTTTGTTACATCAGAGCAAGTTGAATAGTATTAATACAATATATTTGTAAGCCAGATAAGGCTGTGAGTGTTGCCTTAGGGTCTGAATCAGACCTCTATCTTGAGGTGAGGTTTCTAGGATTATGGATCTGACTCCAGCATTGACACTACCTGGGTTTGTGACATTGAGTAAGTAACTTCATGTCTCTAGCCTTTATTTTCCTATTTGAAAATGAGAGTCTGATTAAGTTTTCTTCTAAGAAAAATAAGTGTATGGCATCTTGGTAAAGGGAAGCTTACCCTTTTACCAAGGATCGACAAAAATGGATTAAAAACATTTCTAATTTGATGTCTAAAGATTTACTAGGTATTGATATACTCTTAAATCTTAATAAATATTTATATCTTGATAAATGAACATAAAAATAATTAGCATTTGTGTATTTAACAACTATTAGCTTATTCCACCCATTTCAAAAATATTTAAATCAGGACTCATTAGGAGCATCTCAAAACATGATCTTCGAGCTGGTGCACTGGGATGACTTGGAGGGATGGTACAGGGAGGGAAGAGGAGGGGGTTCAGGATGGGGAACACGTGTATGCCCATGGCGGATTCATGTTTATGTGTTGCAGAACCAATACAATATTGTAAAGTAAAAATAAATAAAAACATGATCTTAAAACTGCCTCACTTAATTTTAATGAATAAGAGTCTTCAAATACATTTATATGTTCCCTTACTGTGTGTGTGTTAAGTCACTTCAGTCATGTCCAACTCTTTGTGACCCTATGGACTGTAGCCCACCAGGCTCCTCTGTCCATGAGATTCTCCAGGCAAGAATACTGGAGTGGATGGTCATGCCTTCTTAGGGGATTCTCCCTGGCCCATGTATTGAATCAGCATCTCTTATGTCTGCTGCATAGACAAGCAGGATTTTACCACTAGCCCCACTTGGGAAGCCCATATTCCCTTACTTATTTATCTTATGTATACATGCAAAAATTGGTACTAAAACTTTTGTTTAAACCATATTTAGAGGCTGACACGTTTTCTCATTGGTCTCTTCGTTGCTTCAAGCATCGTTGAATGGATGATGGCTACAGAGAATAAAAGTTCATTCTGCCTGAGTGAGAATAGCAACTTTTCTCTCTCGAGGCTGACAGATTTTTGTGTTTGCTTTGATCAGTGGATGACAGAGCGCTCGTGTTAACATTTGATGGGTGGCCAGGAGAACAATTTTTCCCCGACAGAAATAATGTACTGTCTTAGTTAAATAATCATTCATACACATAAAAATGAACAGTATATTATCATCAAAAATATATTGACTGACTGACATCTACAGGGAACTTCCTTTTACATGATAGATGACTTGGCACTGATTCTTTTTTAAACAGTCACTTATTTCAGTAATGGAGTGGAGCCTCCCTAGGGTTTCAATCATTAGTTCATCAATGGTGAATGTTAGAAGAAAAACAAATCCAGATTTAAAAACCTGACAGCATTTTGGTGCTGAAACTCTTTAAGTTTCCAGGCCCCCAAAAATTGACCCAGAAAGATATATTTTCTTCTCACAATTGTGGAGAGATACAGATTTCAGTACATATCATGTAAAATTTTTATAATAATTTTATTGAAATATAATTGACATACCTGAAAAGTTCACTGATTTAATGTGTCCCAGTTAATGGTTTTAGTATATTCACAGATATGGGTGAACATTACCACAGTTAACCTTAATCACCTTAGAAAGAAACCCTGTACTATTTCGCTAGGCTTCCCTGGTATCATCACCCTATTCCTCATTCTTTACTCCTCTCTAGCCCTGGAAACACTATTGTCTGTCTCTATAGATTTGCCCATTCTCGATGTTTCACATAGATGTAATTGTATGTTATGCCATCTTTTGTGAGAGCCTTCTTTCATTTAGCATAATCTTTCTGAGGTTTCTGGGTAATCATCTAACAACTATTGTGTAGTCACTTAGTATTCAAGTTTGGTTGTGTCTCAAACTTACCTATGTGGCTTTCAAGAAATAATGGTACCTGGGTCTAACCTAAATACAGAGAGTTAAAATCCCTGCAGGTGGGTAATGGGCATGGGCCTGTTAGGTTTGAAAAACTGCAGAACTCTATTCTTGGAGTGACATTTGTAATTTCTAAAGCCTAAAGGAAGAAAAGCTTTCAGAATCAGCCTCACATGTGTTAATACCCTGATGCTGCTGCTGCTGCTAAGTTGCGTCAGTTGTGTCTGACTCTGTGCAACCCCATAGACGGCAGCCCAACAGGCTCCTCTGTCCCTGGGATTCTCCAGGCAAGAACACTGGAGTGGGTTGCCATTTCCTTCTCCAGTGCAGCAAAGTGAAAAGTGAAAGTGAAGTTGCTTAGTCGTGTCAGACTGAGCGACCCCATGGACTGTAGCCTAGCAGGCTCCTCCATCCATGGTATTCTCCAGGCAGAGTCCTGAGTGGGGTGCCATTGCATTGCCTTCTCCGGTTAATACCCTATGCCCTGCCATTTCAGAAGCACTGAAAGAATCCATGTTTTTCCAAATCCTTTATCTCCTTCACTTTAAGGGGAGTTTTGAGAGTCTCCTCACTGTTCACTATTTTGTATGACAGAATCCTAAGGTTTGCAACAGTTACATGGGATGTAACCTGCTAACAGCCCTTAGCTTCTTTTTTTTTTTTTTTCATGGATTACATGTGTAGTAAGCAGCTTTATTTCATTGTTTAAAAGTGCAACTGAGTGAATTACCACTTGCTCATTATAAAATAAGTGCATATATATATGCACATATACGCAGTAGCCAATATACAGGCCAACTGCAGAACTCAACTCAGCTACAAGTAAGGGTTATCGCTGATTCTTTACTTTTTTTTTTTAGTGTTAAAATCTTTAATTCTTACATCGTTCCCAAACATGAACCCCCTCCCACCTCCCTCCCCATAACATCTCTCTGGGTCATCCCCATGCACCAGCCCCAAGCATGCTGCATCCTGCGTCAGACATAGACTGGCGATTCAATTCTTACATGATAGTATACATGTTAGGCTTCTTAATCAAGTAGTTTCTTACATTATCAAAAGCAATCAGTAAAGCACCAAGTTTGACACATGGGGGAGAATTTAGGAACTTAAGTGCTTTTGAGAGAGACAAGTTTGAGAATTGTGTGCAACAGAAATGCAGAGGTTATCCAAAAAATGTTTAGAGACTGTAGAAAGGTAGAAAATTTATCAAAAAGCAAAAAAAAAAAAAAAAAAAAAAAAAATCTCTGATTAGGCAATCCCCAAAGCAGACTTTATTTCATTATTTTTCCTTGGGCTGGCCAGGCTCATTGCTTTTAGTATGAAGGAGGAAAATGTAATGATATTTTATTCTCCAAAGGCAAAAATGGAGATGCTGAAATTTGATGAGAGAGGCAGGTCAGGTGTTCTCTGTGTGTGGGTTTTGGGGTTTGACAAAGTTACTGCTGAGCTGAGCCTGTTTATCTCTAACACAGAAATGATGGGTTAAAAGGTGGAAAGTTCTATCAATTAGCTAAATTTGTGTGAAACTGATCTGCTTGACTGTTATTTTTTCTACTGGTTTGATCTGTTATTTTAGTGTTATATAGGCATAGGTTGAATTACCAGTCAATTTAAGGCAGTTGTGTCCAATAACTAGTCATTTCAATGAAATAAATAAATAAATAAATAAATAAATAAATTGAACTTTCATTTGGTGATGAGGAGTATGAAAGCTCTCCAACTAAATGTAACTTTAAGATTGTATGTTGTCATTTCATAGCTAGTGAAAGCTTGTGGGCCTCAATTACTGAAAAATACCCAGATGGAGCAAATTTTTTTCATTTTGAGGAAAACCTCTTTCTTGTTAGCTCTGAATTAGCTGCCTATCCCCTGTTTTTTCATTAAATTTCACTAAGATCTTTTTCTGTAAAGGTATCTAGTAATACATTTGTATTATATCCCAGGAAAGCATTGACCAAAATCATTTCTTGCCCATGACATTTGGTATTCCTTTGGTTGTCCATCCAGTTAATCAATCTTCAAAACATATCTTTTGAGAAACAGCCTTGTGTGATTACCCAGTTTTTACCATGATCATCTAGTTCCTCACAAATTACTATTAATATATTTCAACACAGTAAAAATAAAAATAACATGAATGGACAAGGTCTTCATCCAAGGCAAATCAATGTATGTTTAGGGAATCCAAGTTTTGAATAATACACTTCTGTAGGATACATAACTGGAGAGAAAACACTCTTAGATCTATTTCATCACTGATTTATATTCTACTATAACCAAGTAGGACCCCATGGGGCCTTCAGGGTTGGGGAGGCCCTTTCCCCCATACCCTCTGCTTAACTCCTCTCTGAAATACTTAGGTAACAGCAATTTAATGCACATTCCTGGGTTGTTCTGCAGAGGTGAAAACCACAACCAAGTGGAAGAAATTGATTACTTGATGATCATGAACAAACAGCCCCCAGACCTACATAGCATGGTCAAGGAATGATAAAGTTAACCCTTGTAACATCGCTCTGTTACCTCATCATCAACCAATCAGAGAATTGTGCAGGAAGTGATCCCATAAAAAATGTTTTTTGGAGGGCAGGAGCCATTATCTCCTTGCATGGCCCTACAGTAAATATTTCTCTGCCCCAAACTCTGACATTTTGGTTTGTTTGACCTGTGTGTCAGACACACAAACTTGCACTAAAACTAGCATTCACAAGTTATCTAAAATAAGTTGATAAGCCAACTTATATTTCCCAAATCAAAGTTTTTCAATATAGGCCTCTATAGAGAGTGAAATTATTTCTCAAGGCAAATGTCATAAATATTGCAGTGGAGCAAAATACCCTCTTGAAGATTAGCTCAGGGTTGAGTTTTGGTAACGTGTAGTTTTTTTTGTTTTTTTTTGTTTGTTTGTTTGTTTTAATCACATTGAATTGTCTTATTTTTTATACTCAAAAAGAACAAGATTCAAGATTTCTGCTATTTGCATTGGAAAAAGAATATCACTCACATGCTCACTGACTGGCACAGGAATCACAAATTGCCAATTCGCGAAACTGGCTTCAAGACATAGAGGAAGTCCTTCCAGCCTTGGTGTTGCGCTATGGGGAAAATAGATTTATAAACTCTGGAGTGAGTTTCTGCCTACCCGAGGCTGCTGCTGTGCGGAGACCCCAGGCCATGTCTGACCAGGAAGCAAAACCTTCAAATGAGGACTTGGGGGATAAGAAGGAAGGAGAATATAGTAAACCCAAAGTCATCAGACAGGATAGCAGTGAGAGTCACGTCAAAGTGAAAATGATGATACATCTCAAGAAACTCAAAGAATCAGGCTGCCAAAGACAGGGAGTTCCCATGAATTCACTCAGGTTTCTCCTTGAAGGTTAGAAAATTGTTGATAATCACACTCTCAAAGAACTTTGAATGGAAGAAAAAGACATGATTAAAATTTATCCGAAACAAACAGGGGTCATTCAATGGTTTAGGTATTCTTTTATTGTTTCTTTCCTTTCCCTTAATCCTCTTTTATTGTTAAAAATAGCTTTCTTGTAATGTGGTATTCAAAACATAATTGAAAACCAGCACCCCAACTCTTTAAAATATCTGGCATCTTGAATTCTAGAGCCCATTATTCATCATTGTTTGTTTTTATTGTGCTGATTTTGATGATCAAACCTCAGCCTGCTTCATATCACTCTGTCCTTTTAAAAATTACATGTATGCATAGAGAGGCCACCTTTTCCAGGACTATGCATTTGCAGGCTTGTGATAAATAAGGTTGACTAATGTGAGTATTTCTAATGACTCTCCAGCTGGCCCTGAAGTTCTAGCATGTAATTGCTTCACTCCTGGGCTATAACTTTCAGTGGGTGATGGAAGTTTTTCAGAAAACTGAACTGTGGAAAATGACCTTTCCTTAACCTGAAGCTACTTTTAAAATCTGAGGGTCCAGACCACAAAAAGAGGAATTTCAAGTTGGAATCAAAGTGACAGAGGTATTAAGAATAATGACTAACACCAGAGATAGTTTCACTGAAGAGAAAGCATTTTAAGATAAAAGAAAAAATCTTGCAGAAGATCCCAAAAGATCTAGTTTTCATTAGCGGTTAACGTTATTTACGCAGAAGAATATACAGCAGAACAGTGCTCTTTTGACTGTATTTGTACTTTCTGGCCTGGGATATGGGTTTTAAATGGACATTGCCTGTATCAGCTTCATTAAAATAACATATTTGTTTTAAAAAAAATACTGTCTTTAAAAATTTAATCAGTCTCAACTCTGTGTTTGTCAGTAGAACATAATAAATAAACGTCTAAAATTATCACAGGGTTAGCAGTCTTTG
Source organism: Ovis aries (assembly GCF_016772045.2). Lineage (NCBI taxonomy): Eukaryota > Metazoa > Chordata > Mammalia > Artiodactyla > Bovidae > Ovis > Ovis aries. Next base: position 1,752,140 of record NC_056075.1, read on the forward strand.
GCTAATGATGTAGTATGCATGGGATTATACATATTATATATACTTGTATTTTAATTTAAAGTCAAATTTTTACATGATTCAAGGAAAAAAGAACAGATTTCTTCTAGATTTAAGTGACTATGTGGTTGTAATTAAATAAGATAATGTGCGGTTACATCATAACGAATGGATGAGTTTGATTTGCTTTAAACCTTCACAGTCAGACTCCTCTGCTAATCAAAGGTGCTCTAAATTAGCTAACTGAAATGCTACATTTGATTTTTTTTTTAATGTTGAGGTATTTGAATACCACCTCTATGGTTTTGCCTGATAAATGTGAATAGTCTTCATCTGCTTTACCAATACAGTCATTTACCTATTTTGAAAATAAAAATGCCATTGGAGTGCCCTGGATACCATATAAATGCCTTGCTTATCATAACTTAACCAGATAATTGAATCAATTGTTTATCTTTTTGAGCTGCAGTAATCAGGCCAACAGGCAAGTTGGAAAGGAGAAATTACTAACTTTTGACTGGAAACTAGAAAAGTTGATAATAAATACTGAATATATCTTTTTCTGTTTAGTCTCCATTAAACCATAACACAAATATGTTCTGAGAATTAACTTGTGATTTTTTAAGTGAAATAGGGTGCTTTTTTCTCGCCCTATTGTTAATTACATTGTTTGTAAATTGAGGTTCTATGTGTCAAAATTCTATAGATGCAATTTGTTCAAAATTGATAGCCCTCTCAAAATATTTTTAAAATTATTACTCACTCCCAATTATTACTCATTCCCATTCAGGTATTTCTTATAAATTTTCATATTTCAGGTTTCCTTGAAATTTTTGAATGTTTTGGATAAATTTGGGATAAATTAGCCCTGTTTGTGTTAAAACAATTGAAGCAGAGTAGCAGCTGCCATATTTAGATGTGGGATGATTTCAATCTTCAAATTTTCTATGTGTGTGTGTATGTGTGTGTATGCTCAGTCATGTTCAGCCCTTTGTGACCCCATGGACTGTAGCCAAACAGACTCCTCTGTCCACAGAATTTCCAGGTAAGAACAATGGAGTGGGTTTCCATTTCCTACTCCAGGGGATCTTCCCAAACCAGGGATCAAACCTGCATCTCCTGAAATGGCAAGCAGGTTCTTTATCCTTGAGCTACGTGGGAAACCAAAGTGTTCAATAATCTCTTCCATTTCCCTTTCCGCTGTCCTTGAACTGAGAGTAAGAGATTTCCATTTATTTTATTTTTATTTTTTCTGCAGCCAAAGAGAAACAAATAAGGAGAAAACAACAACAAAACTATTTGTGGACATGATATTTAACTCCTTTGAACAAATGTAAATACAAGGACAATTGTTCAGTTCATAGTGAAGTCTTCCTTCCTGAGGGTGGGCAGAGAGTGAGGTCAGGAGAGCATCAAAGAAGTCCTTACCCCATCTTCAGTGTGAGTGGCTAAATATCTGTTTTACATTTGAGCCAGTTACGTCCTTATGGCTTTTGTGAATGCCTCTGATGTTGTCTTTGGAGTTTTTTGAAGCTAAGCTCACAGTCTCATTACAATTAAAGCAGAAGTGAATCCATTGTTTATTTTTGGCTTGAATTTTGTTCAACTATTTTTATTTTGAAAAAAATTACGGTACAATTTAAGAGTATAGGTCTTGGGATCAAATTGACTAGATTTAGTAGGCTAGATTTGTGAGTAGTTACTTCAGTTGACACTGAAAATAATGCTTAGTCTTTCTAGATCTTAGCTTCCTTCTTTATAAAATAACACTGTATGCAAAAGGGTTATAGTGAATAATACGACACATAAACTAGAGGAGAAATACAACACACACAGTACATAATGTGCCACAGAGTAAGATTTCAGTCAAATCTAAAGGTTCTTCACTCTCCAAATCCCACAACCAAATCAATTTGCTAAATTATACAATGTTATATGAATCATAAAATAATAAAGCTTTAATATTAATTACAACTAAAATGGTACATATTGGTCTACTTACTGATCACTTACTGTATGCTAGCAATATTTTGTGCATTATTTTATTAAATCCTCACAGTAACACTATGCATTAGTCAAGGTTCCCAGAGAAATGGAACAAATAGGATCTATAAATACAGAAAATGAAAGAGATTTAAATAAACAGAAATATTTGCTTGAAAGAATTGGCTTCCAAGATTATAGAGGTTAGGCAAGTCCAAAATCTACACAGTAAACAGGTAGGCTTGAGACTCAGGAAATAATTACAGTTGGGTCCAAAGACAGTCTTATGGAAAAAAAAAAATCCCTCTTCTTACTGGAAGGTCAGTCTATTTCTATTAAATTTTTCAACTGATTCACTGAGGCGCATCTAAATTATGGAGTGAAATTTGTTTTGTACAAAGTTCGCTGACTTAAATGTTAATTTCACCTAAAATATACTGTCACAGTAAAACCTAAAATAATGTTATATCAAATATCTAGATACTATAGCCTAGCAAAGTTTACACATATAGCTGATTATTACATACTATGAAATATCTTGTTTCAATATTTCAGTATTAAAGTAGGTAAATTAAGGCTCAGAAAGTTTGTTGTCAATTTGGAAGACTGATAGAAAAATGTTGAATCTATGACTTCAGCCTGGATCTGTTTTTTTGGGAGCCCACATTATTAACCGCTTCATATCATGTATTATATGATCAATAATCATTTTATGATATATGATTTATTATATGATATAATGCAACATAAATTTGGTATAGTATGAATCCCTTTATTAAGGCAACACCTATTTCTTCACAGAAGTTAAACTCGTAATGTAAAGAATACCCTCTCATATTGTTAATTCAGTTACGCCCTCATTACCCTCTTCTCTTCTTCTTCCTTTACCCTCCTTCTCTTCTTTTATCTCCTTCTCCTATTTTTCTTCTTCTTTACTCTTTTTTCTTCTTAGAAAGAAAACATTAGCTTGCATTTAATATTAAAAATAATCTCCAACTCCGGAGTCTACCCAAACTCATGTCCATTGAGTTGGTGATACCATCCAACCATCTCATCCTCTGTTGTCTCCTTCTCCTCCCACCTCAATCTTTCCCATATCAGGGTCTTTTCAAAAGCGTCAGCTCTTTGCATCAGGTGGTCAAAGTATTGAGTTTCAGCTTCAACATCAGTCCTTCCAATGAACACCCTTTAATACCACTTATTAAATATTTGCTACTGCGTGGATCACAATAAACTGGAAAATTCCAAAAGAGATGGGAATACTAGACCACCTGACCTGCCTGTTCAGAAATGCACGTCAGGAAGCAACCGTTAGAATTGGACATGGAACAAGAGGCTGGTTCCAAATAGGAAAAGGAGTACATCAAGGTTGTATATTGTCACCTTGCTTATTTAACTTATATGCAGTGTATATCATAAGAAATGCTGGGCCAGAGAAAGAACAATCTGGAATCAAAATTTCTGGAAGAAATATCAATAACCTCAGATATATGGATGACATCACCTTTATGGCAGAAAGTGAAGAGGAACTAAAAAGCCTCTTGATGAAAGTGAAAGAGGAGAGTGAAAAAGTTGGCTTAAAGCTCAACATTCAGAAAACAAAGATCATGGCATCTGGTCCCATCACTTAATGGGAAATAGATGGGGAAACAGTGGAAACAGTGCCTGACTGTATTTTGGGGGGCTCCAAAATCACTGTAGATGGTGACTGCACCTATGAAGTTAAAAGACACTTAGTCCTTGGAAGGAAAGTTAGACCAACCTAGACAGCATATTAGAAAGTAGGGACATTACTTTGCCAACAAAGGTCTGTCTAGTCAAGGCAATGGTTTTTCCACTAGTCATGTATGGATGTGAGAGTCGGACTATAAAAAAAGCTGAGCACTGAAGAATTGATGTTTTTGAACTATGGTGTTGGAGAAGACTCTTGAGAGTCCCTTGGACGGCAGGGAGATACAACCAGTCTTGGGTGTTCTTTGGAAGGACTGATGTTGAAGCTGAAACTCAATACTTTGACCACCTGATGCAAAGAGCTGACGCTTTTGAAAAGACCCTGATGTGGGAAAGATTGAGGGCGGGAGGAGAAGGGGAAAACAGAGGATAAGATGGTTGGATGGCATCACCAACTCAATGGACATGAGTTTGGGTAGACTCCAGGAGGTGGTTATGGACAGGGAGGGCTGGCATCCTGTGGTCCATGAGGCCTCAAAGAGCCAGACACGACTGAGCAACTGAACTGAACTAAACTGATAGCCCAAATAATAGAGGTAAATAAAGAGGATCATCACCATTTAACTCCCACAAAAACCTATTATATAAGTAGAGTTATCTTAATTTTAAAAGGCAGAGACTAAAAATCAGAGAGGTTAAGCAAACTCTTCATATTCACACAGCTTTCAAATGATGAGACACAGTTTGAATCCGTGTTTTGCTGGGTTCAGTGCCAATGATTTTCCACATATATATACCTAATTATTGAGGAGAAAAGTAGACCAAAAAGTAAGTGGAGAAGAAAGACAAAGAACATCAGAGGATATAGGAAAGAAGGAGAAAAAACAGTAGAAATTTTCTACCAAGTAACACACACACACACACACACACACACACACACACACACAAAATAGGGGTAGGGAAGTTAGAAAAGTCTCATTTGTGATCAGGTTGTTTTGGCTAGATAATTCCTTCAGTTCTTTGTTTTGCATAGAAGCAAATTCTTAATATTTCTGAATCATTTCTCAAATTTCAGTGAAATTATAAAAGATGTTAAATTTGTACCGTCTTTCTTTCTTTTCAACCCTACAGTGGATTGCTACCTGGAACAGTTCTGAAGGAGACCTCTTTAGCGAAAAAGAAAGGGGCTGTGAAAGGGATAAATTCAATCTAATAGATGTCAGAATATAGGAGTAGAATCATATCCAACCTAGTAAAAATCAATTACCTCTATTCTTTAGGATGCTTCAGGATCAGTTTGATTCAGAGGACAGTGCCAGAATCTGCTTTTTGAAAATAGTAACGGGCATGCTGAAAAGTCAGACATAGACAATTCAATTCACATGATAGTATACATGTTAATGTCATTCTCAAAATCATCCCACCTCTGTGTCTCTTTCCCTGTCTTGCACAGGGTCATTATCTTCCTAAATTCCATATATATGTGTTAGTATACTGTATAATCGGCTCAGTTTCATCCATCTCATCAGAACTGATTCAAATGAATTCTTTTAACGGCTGAGTAATACTCCATTGCGTATATGTACACAGCTTTCTTATCCATTCATCTGCTGATGGACATCTAGGTTGTTTCCATGTCCTGGCTATTATGCGCTAGTGGGATTGCTGGGTCATGAGGTAATACAATTTTTAAGGAATCTCACACTGTTTTCCATAGTGGCTGTACTAGTTTGCATTCCCACCAACAGTGTAGGGTCAGCATTTATTGCTTGCAGATTTTTAACATGAAGTGTGTTTCTACATAATTTTTATGTTGTCTACATCAGTGGCTTTTAAAATTATTTCAAAGCAGAAAGTCTTATACTGAAGATAAGACTATAACACATAAAAGTAGTTGTTCCTACTTCCCTGGCTTCCCTGCATGACCTCTGAGTCATTCACTAAAGATCTCTGGGATTTTGCATAATTTTGGGGGGAAAAACTACCATGTTTGTTCACACCATCACAGAAGCTATGGATGATTGGGTGATTAATGGTTTAAGGGTCAGAAATCCCACATAACACACTTGACTATGAACCTGAGCTTTCAAACTCTAAACCAGAGGGAGAACATTGAGACTTCCAGGTTTCAAAGTGTTAGGTAGTTAGAATAGGCAAAAAGAGTCCAGAATGGCACTGGTTAAAAGAGAAGGAGGAAAGCCCGCAAAAATAGAACAAAGGAAGGTCCCAGGACTGGAGGGAGGACTTCAGGAAGAACAAACAGCATGCCTGCCTAGCCCAAATTACATAGGGCAGGCCCATGGGAAGGAGGAAAAACTTAGAAAAGAGGAGCTAAAGGATGAGGAGTCTCTCTCTCTTGCTCTCTTTTTCTCTTCCGACTCCTCGCCCCTATTTTTTGGGTCAGCATGCTCTCAAGCATTGAGGATATATTTTCCTTTATTTTCTAAATAAACTGAGCTGGAACATGGAGTTGTAACACCATCTGAGACATGTGACGCACCTAGGGCTTTAATGTCTGTTGCTTCAAATGTTTGTTGTGATGAGACAGAACCAAGGAAATTACACACTTCCTTGACATCTGTGGGGGCATGCCTCCAATTTAACCTGGCTGAAACAACCTTGTTGTGGCCCCTGCAAGAAGGAGGCCAAGCACAGGAGGAGCCCAATTTGGCAAAAGCTCCTGCAGGAGGAGATGAACAGGAAGAAAACCCAGTGCAGGGAAAGTGACAAGAAGCCCAGCATGCTGGAAATTGAAACAGCAAAAAACAAACTCAGCAGAAAGCTCATGCAGCTCAGTCTCAGATTCCAGAAGACCTCCAGTTAAGGTAGGAGGTCCTTGCTCTAATGGCTGAACAGACATATGCCTAACAAAATCTTAATTCCATTACAATCTCTTGTCTCTTGTTTCCTTGAACCCTCCATGAACAGGTGAGTGGCAGTGGGTGCAATTAAGGGACTCTGACAGGGCCTACTCCTCATTGTGTCCCAAAGGCTCCACTATCTGTTGGGCCCCAGTAGCTGTGACCTGAGCTGGTGGGGATTCTTCTGTCCTTAAACTTCTTTGTGCCAGGGATCAGATCAATGAAAACTGTGAGGGCAGGTCAGGTATTTAGCAGATTCTCCAGGTTATGAAGGGAATTCCTTGTCACGCTTTTCCTTTTTTTTTTTTTTTACTTTACAATATTGTATTGGTTTTGCCATACATTGACATGACTCCACCATGGGTCTACATGTGTTCCCCACCCTGAATTCCTCTCCCACCCCCCAACTCCCATTGCTTTTTCCTCCTGTGCTCCAGTAACTCTCTCCTGGGATTTGAGGCTGGCCAAAACCCATGATGCATGGCTTCAGGACCTAATGAAGCTCAGGCTCTGATGTCTCATTGCAAAAATTCAGTTAGAGACACAGCAATAGGTAAGAAGTGGATCTGTTAGGATTAAGAGAGAAGCACACTCCACAGGGTGTGGACCATTGCAGAGGACATGTGATGTGGCCATGGAATGTAATGTGGCTAGGTTTTGTGAGCTGGGTGAATTCTTATGCTAATGAGTGGAATGATCATCTCAACCATTAGGTAACCACCCACTCCTCCATCTCTTGACAGTGCCTTGGAACTGCCCTGCCACCTGGTGTGTAATTTAGCTTGCAGATTGGGGATTAAGGTTTAGTTAAATGTGGTTTGTCATCTTGGACCCATTTGATTTTAATTGATTTATGTTATCCAAGGTCAGTGGCGTCAGCCGAGCGGAGCTACCCCGCGTCCGAGATGAATGGTGGCCGGGAGGAGACATCTCGTACCTGAGACCAATGGTGGTGACCCTGAGGAGCCACCCCAAGCCCGAGGCCAAGGGCGGCAGCTGGGAGGAGCATCCTGAGAAGCTGCTGGCTGTGGCTGTGCAGGTAGGAGGCCTAGAGGAGCTATCCCACATTGAGGGTCAGGAACGAGTAAGAAAATACCCTCATCAAAGGTAAGCAGCAGTGGTTGTGCTTTGCTGGAGCAGCCGTGAAGAGATACTCCACGCCCAAGGTAAGAGAAATCCAAGTAAGATGGTAGGTGTTGCAAGAGGGCATCAGAGGGCAGACACACTGAACCATACTTGCAGAAAACTAGTCAATCTATTCATACTAGGACTGCAGCCTTGCCTAATTCAATGAAGCAAAGTCATGCCTGCGGGGCAACCCAAGACGGGTGGGTCATGGTGGAGAGATCTGACAGAGCATGGTCCACTGGAAAAGGGAATGGCAAGCCACTTCAGTATTCCTGCCTTGAGAACCCCATGAACAGTATGAACAGGCAAAATGATAGGATACCAAAAGAGGAACTCCCCAGGTCATTAGGTGCTCAATATGCTACTGGAGATCAGTCAAGAAATAACTCCAGAAACAATGAAGGGACGGAGCCAAAGCAAAAACAATACCCAGTTGTGGATGTGACTGGTGATAGAAGCAAGGTCCGATGCTGTAAAGAGCAATATAGCATAAGATCCTGGAATGTCAGGTCCATGAATTAGGGCAAATCGGAAGTAGTCAAACAAGAGATGGCAAGGGTAAACGTCGACATTCTAGGAATCAGTGAATTAAATGGACTGGAATGGGTGAATTGAACTCAGATGACCATTACATCTACTACTGCGGCAGAAATCCCATAGAAGAAACGGAGTAGCCATCATAGTCAACAAGAGTCCAAAATGCAGTACTTGGATGCAATTGAAAAATGACAGAATGATCTCTGTTCGTCTCCAAGGCAAACCATTCAATACCACAGTTATCCAAGTCTATTCCCCAGCCAGCAATGCTGAAGAAGCTGAAGTTGAACGGTTTTATGAAGACCTACAAGACATTTTAGAGCTAACACCTAAAAAAAAGATGTCCTTTTCTTTTAGGGGACTGGAATGCAAAAGTAGGAAGTCAAGAATCACCTGGAATAACAGGCAAAATTGTCCTTGGAATGCAGAATGAAGCAGGGCAAAGACTAATAGAGTTTTGCCAAGAAAATGCACTGATCATAGCAAACAACCTCTTGCAACAACACAAGAGAAGACTCTACACATGGACATCACCAGATAGTCAACACCGAAATCAGATTGATTCTATTCTATGCAGCCAAAGATGGAGAAGCTCTATACAGTCAACAAAAACAAGACCAGGAGCTGACTGTGGCTCCGATCATGAACTCCTTATTACCAAATTCAGACTTAAACTGAAGAAAGTAGGGAAAACATCTAGACCATTCAGGTATGATCTAAATCAAATCCCTTATGTTTATACAGTGGAAATGAGAAATGGATTGAAAGGTCTAGATCTGATTGATAGAGTGCCTGATGAACTATGGAATGAGGTTCGTGACATTGTACAGGAGACAGGGATCAAGATCATCCCCATGGAAAAGAAATGCAAAAAAGGAAACTGGCTGTCTTGGGAGGCCTTACAAATAGCTGTGAAAAGAAGAGAGGCTAAAAACAAAGGAGAAAAGGAAAGATATAAGCATCTGGATGCAGAGTTCCAAAGAAGAGCAAGGAGAGATAAGAAAGACTTCTTCAGCAATCAATGCAAAGAAATAGAAGAAAACAACAGAATGGGAAAGACTAAAGATCTCCTGAAGAAAATTAGAGTTACCAAGGGGACATTTCATGCAAAGATGGGCTGAATAAAGGACAGAAATGGTATGGACCTAAGAGAAGCAGAAGATATTAAGAAGAGGTGGCAAGAATACACAAAGAACTGTACAAAAAGATCTTCACGACCCAGATAATCATGATGATGTGATCACTAATCTAGAGCCAGACATCTTGGAAAGTAAAGTCAGGTGGGCCTTGGAAAGCATCACTATGAACAAAGCTACCGGAGCTGATGGAATTCCAGTTGAGCTGTTTCAAATCCTGAAAGATGATGCTGTGAAAGTGCTGCACTCCATATGCCAGCAAATTTGGAAAACTCAGCAGTGTCCACAGGACTGGAAAAGGTCAGTTTTCATTCCGATCCCAAAGAAAGGCAATGCCAAAAATTGCCCAAACTACCGGACAATCGCACTCATCTCACATGCTAGTAAAGTAATGCTCAAAATTCTTCAAGCCAGATTTCAGCAATTTGTGAACCGTGAACTTCCTGGTATTCAAGCTGGTTTTAGAAAAGGCAGAGGAACCACAGATCAAATTGCCAACATCGACTGGATCATGGAAAAAGCAAGAGAGTTCCAGAAAAACATCTATTTCTGCTTTATTGACTATTCCAAAGCCTTTGACTGTGGATCACAATAAACTGTGAAAAATTCTGAAAGAGATGGGAATACCAGACCACCTGACCTGCCTCTTGAGAAATCTGTATGCAAGCCAGGAAGCAACAGTTAGAACTGGACATGGAACAACAGACTGGTTCCAAATAGGGAAAGGAGTGCATCAAGGCTGTATATTGTCACCCTGCTTATTTAACTTCTATGCAGAGTACATCATGAGAAACGCTGGACTGGAAGAAACACAAGCTGGAACCAAGATTGCCGGGAGAAATATCAATAACCTCAGTTATGCAGATGACACCACCCTTATGGCAGAAAGTGAAGAGGAACTAAAAAGCCTCTTGATGAAAGTGAAAGAGGAGAGCTAAAATGTTGGCTTACAGTTCAAGATTCAGAAAACGAAGATCATGGCTTCTGGTCCCATCACTTCATGGGAAATAGATGGGGAAACAGTGGAAACAGTGTCAGACTTTATTTTGGGGGGCTCCAAAATCACTGCAGATGGTGATTGCAGCCATGAAATTAAAAGTCGCTTACTCATTGGAAGAAAAGTTATGACCAACCTATATAGTATATTCAAAAGTAGAGACATTACTTTGCCGACTAAGGTCTGTCTAGTCAAGGCTGTGCTTTTTCCTGTGGTCTTGTATGGATGTGACAGTTGGACTGTGAAGAAGGCTGAACGCCGAAGAATTGATGCTTTTGAACTGTGGTGTTGAAGAAGACTCTTGAGAATCCCTTGGACTGCAAGGAGATCCAACCAGTCCATTCTGAAGGAGATCAGCCCTGGGATTTTTTTGGAAGGAATGATACTAAAGCTGAAACTCCAGTACTTTGGCTAACGCATGCAAAGTGTTGACTCATTGGAAAAGCCTCTGATACTGGGAGGGATTGAGGGCAGGGGGAGAAGGGGACGACCGAGGATGAGATGCCTGAATGGCATCAAGGACTCGATGGACGTGAGTCTGAGTGAACTGGGGGAGATGGTGATGAACAGGGAGGCCTGGCCTGCTACAATTCATGGGGTTGCAAAGAGTCGGACACGACTGAGCGACTGCACTGAACTGAACTAAATTTGGGCCATTTCATTCTTTCAAAAGTTGTGCCCTGACCCCTTCCCTCCTGTTTCATGCTCTTTTCCTGAGCCCTGTCTGGCCTTTAATGTTGCCTCTACATTCTTCTGGAGGACAACCAGAAAATAGCTGGCCATTGGAGGAAATACTGTATCATATCCAACCCCCGGTAGATATTCAGGCCTTCACCTCCATGTTTCCAACAACAAGTGCAACATTAGCATCTCTCAATTAACCTGCTAGAGTGGGAGACAGGCACACAATATCTGCTAGAAGTCCATCTGTTGTCATCTCTTCAAAGGCAATTGGGCTTCCAGGGATAACGTTTGCCACTTTGGGAGTTAGCCCTGCAGAACATTTGGCCCCAAAGCCTTACTGCCCTTCTCCTAAAGTTACAAACATACCCCTGGATCAAATCTCCACTCCATTTTTATGGAACATTTGGTCTGCTTATTAATTGGTTCTTAAGCCAATTACTAACTCCTACAACCAAGACCCTGCCCCCTTGTAGGCAACATTGCTCCATCCCGCTTATTATTAAAATACTCTTAAAGCCCCTAAACAGAGAAGGCAATGGCAACCCACTCCAGTACTCTTTACTGGAAAATCCCATGGACAGAGGAGCCTGGTCGGCTGCAGTCCATGGGGTCACACAGAGTCAAACACGACTCTGTGAGCAACTTCACTTTCATTTTTCATTTTCATGCATTGAAGAAGGAAATGGCAACCCACTCCAGTGTTCTTGCCTGGAGAATCCCAAGGTTGGGGGAGACTGGGAGACCCGTCTATGGGGTCGCACAGAGTCGGACGCAACTAAAGTGACTTAGCAGCAGTAGCAGAAGCAGCAAAGCCCCTAACAGGGCCAGATAACCCCCACTCCTTTGTCATTATTTCTGTTACTACCTAAAATGCGTCTATGAAAATGAAATGTGTACCATTGGAAACACCCTAAACTGCTCTTATGAAGGACTAGGGGAGGAAATCAGTGACTTATAATCCCTTAGAACAGTAAGTGGATAAGGCTTATGACTGTTTCACCAGGTTCCCAGTCTCAGAGCATAGGCTTGAATTGCTTTATGTTATGGTATATACTCCCATCTGTAGTGTACAAACTGGCAATGAGTTATGATGACAAACCCTTAATCCTACCCAGCACCGGTCACACTGGAGACCTTGGGGACACCCAGCTCCAGTCTGGGTGTCCCAGAATGTTGACATGTTTTGACCTGGCTGGGACCTGGTCCTTGAAATGTTGTCACGCCTCATCCTACTCAGGAATCCGCCATTCCAGGGGACCCAGGAGGTCGACATGCCTCATCCTGCCCAGGGACCCGATTCTCGGGAGGCCGACATGCCTCTACCTGACCAGGGATTCGATCTCCAGGAGGTTTTCACACCTCAGCTTGCCTGGGGATCTGCACCCTGAGCTGGGGTCGCCTAGCTCTCAAATTCCAGCAGTACTGAGTAGGATAAGTTTCTAAAAGACTCACCTCTAAGGAAGTCCACCCATAGAAATAGAAGGAAGCCTATTATTTTGGGGACTGTGCCCAGTCTCAGTGATAACTCCAAGCCCAATGAAAACACCATTGCCTTTCTGGAAAGCCTAAATGAGACACTCCAAAAGTTTACCAATTGGGACTTAGACTCTTACAGGTGATATTAAAAGACAGATTTCTGTCCCAATGTGCATCACACATCAGGATAAAGTTATAACAGCTTCAGTAGCAGGACCCTGCTGCCTCTTTAGATGAGATGGTCCAGAGAGCCACCAATACCTTTTATAACAGAGAACAGGAAAGGGAAGCCAATGCCCAGGAAAGGGAGAAAAGGAAAGACACAAGGCATGCCCAGATGATGCCCACCTTCCAGGTAAGCTCTATGGCAAACCCTGAGTCCTTGAAGGACAAGGCACCAGGCAAATGTCTAATCTGTAGACAGGTGGGCTTTGGGCCAAAGAATGTCCAAACCATGACAAGTCTCCTAAAATGGCTTGCTACAAATACCATCAATTGGGATATTGGGCGACACTCTGCTCTTGGGACCCTAGAGCTTCAAGGTCAAGTGCCAAGCCTCCCCTAAAGATGGTTCAACAGGAATGAGGCAGCCCGTTCCAGCCAGCCTGCCTGTCACAGATAACCATCACGGGGCTGGAGCCAAGGGTGAAACTGGATGTGGCAGAAACCTTGGACCACCAGACAAAACCACAAGAGGGCTTGTTGGAAGATCCTCTGACCAATCCTGAAGAAATTTGGTACACTGATAGAAGCAGTTTTGTCTTGGATGATAAAAGAAGAACAGGATATGTGGTAGTCTCCAATTTTGAGACCATAGAGGCTAAACCTTTGGAGAAGGCAATGGCACTCCACTCCAGTACTCTTGCCTGGAGAATCTCAGGGACAGGGGAGCCTGGTGGGCTGCCATCTATGGGGTCACACAGAGTCAGAAACGACTGAAGTGAGTTATCAGCAGCAGCAGGCTAAACCTTTGCCACCAGGTACTTCAGCCCAGTTATCTGAGTTCATAGCTCTGACTCAAAAGTAGCAGCTCCACGCTGCTGGAGCAGCAGCTGTGAAGAGATACCCCACATCCAAGATCAGGAGCAGCGGCTGTGTTTTGCTGGACTGGCCATGCAGAGATACCTGACGTCCAAGTTCAGAGAAACCAGAGTAAGATGGTAGGCGCTGGAGCAGCTGGGAGGCGATACTCACATCCAAGGGCAAAGAAGAAGTCCCAGCAAGATGGCAAGAAGGGTGAATTTGCATTTAGTCTAACCCCATTCCTGCCAGAGATGCGCAGAGGGCTCAAACAAATCTTGTGCCACCAGGACCCAGGGACCCCACAGAGACTGAGACAGAACTGTGTTTGACATCCCCGACTCAGGTATGGCATAAGCCCTCTTGGAGGAGGTCGCCATTAACCCACCATAGAGCTGCCAGAACTTATACCAAACTGGGAAATACATTCTTGGAAGGCACAACAGAACCTTGCGCACACCAGGACCCAGGAGAAAGGAGCACGGACCCTACAAGAGACTGTCACATAGATGCCTGTGTGTGTCCGTGAATCTCTGGTAGAGGTGTGGCTTGGTGGTGGCCTTCTCCAGGGTTGGAGGCAGTGAGTGTAGCAGTACATGCATGGGATTTTTTGAGGGAAGTCATCATTATCTTCATTAACTCCACCATAGTTTGGCTGCCTACAATGCAGGAGAACTGGGTTTGATCCCTGTGTTGGGAAGACCTTGGAGAAGGAAATGGCAACCCACTCCAGTACTCTTGCCAGGAGAATCCCATGGACAGGGGAGCCTGATGGGCTATAGTCCACAAGATCCCAGAGTTGGAATGAGCAACATCACTTAAAAATAGCATGGAGGGAACACAGCTCCACTCATCAACAGAAAATTGTATTAAAGCTTTACTGAGCATGGCCCTGCCCATCAGAACAACACCCAGTTTCCACCTCAGTCAGTCTATCCCATCAGGAAGCTTCCATAAGTCACTTATCCTTCTCCATCAGAGAGCAAACAGTTTCAAAACTACAATCACAGAAAAATAACAGTCTAATCACATGGACCACAGCCTTCTCTAACTCAATGAAACTATGAGCCATGCCCTGTAGGTACACCAAGACAGACAGATCATGGTGGAGAGTTCTAACAAAACGTGGTCCACTGGAGAAGGGAATGGGAAACCACTTCATTATTCTTGCCTTGAGAACTCATGAACACTATGAAAAGGCAAAAAGATAGAACACTGAAAGATGAACTCTCCAGGTCGGCAGGTGCCCAATATGCTACTGGAGAGAAAAATTTCAGGAAGAATGAAGAAATGGAGACAAAAGCAAAAGCAATATACAGTTTTGGATGTGACTGGTGACAGAAGAAAAGTCCAATTCTATAAAGAGCAATGTTGCCTAGGAACCAGGAATGTTAGGTTCATGAATCAAGGCAAACTGGAGGTGGTCAAAGATGGCAAGAATGAACGTTGACATCTTAGGAATCAGTGAATGGAAATGGACTGGAATGGGTGAATTTAATGAAGATGATCTTCACTACTGTGGGCAAGAAACCCTTAGAAGAAATGGAGGAGCCATCATAGTTAACAAAAGAGTCTGAAATACAGTTCAGTTCAGTCCAGTTCAGTAGCTCAGTCATGTCCGACTTTTTCAGACCCCATGTATCACAGCACGCCAGGCCTCCCTGTCCATCACCAACTCCCGGAGTTCACTCAGACTCGCATCCATCAAGTCAGTGATGCCATCCAGCCAGCCCATCCTCTGTCATTCCCTTCTCCTCCTGCTCCCAATCCCTCCCAGCATCAGAGTCTTTTCCAATGAGTCAACTCTTCACATGAGGTGGCCAAAGTATTGGAGTTTCAGCTTTAGCATCATTTCCTCCAAAGAAATCCCAGGGCTGATGTCCTTCAGAATGGACTGGTTGGATCTCCTTGCAGTCCAAGGGACTCTCAAGAGTCTTCTCCAACACCACAGTTCAAAAGCATCATTTCTTCAGTGCTCAGCTTTCTTCACAGGTCAGGAGGCAACAGGTAGAATTGGACATGGAACAACAGACTGGTTCCAAATAGGAAAAGGAGTATGTCAAGGCTGTATATTGTCACCCTGCTTATTTAACTTATATGCAGAGTACATCATGAGAAACGCTGAGCTGGAAGAAGAACAAGCTGGGATCAAGATTGCCAGGAGACATATCAATAACCTCAGATATGCAGATGACACCACCTTTATGGCAGAAAATGAAGAGGAACTAAAAATCCTCTTGATGAAAGTGAAAGTGGAAAATGAAAAAGTTGGCTTAAAGCTCAACATTCAGAAAATGAAGATCATGGCATCTGGTCCCATCACTTCATGGCAAATAGATGGAGAAACAGTGGAAACAGTGTCAGACTTTATTTTGGGGGGCTCCAAAATCACTGCAGATGGTGACTGCAGCCATGAAATTAAAAGACGCTTACTCCTTGGAAGAAAAGTTATGACCAACCTAGATAGCATATTGAAAAGCAGAGACATTACTTTGCCAACAAAAGTCCATCTAGTCAAGGCTATGGTTTTTCCAGTAGTCATGAAATGCAGTACTTGGATGCTATCTCAAACATGACAGAAAGATCTCTGCTCATTTACAAGGTAAACGGTTAATATCTCAGTAATCCAAGTCTATGTACCATCCAGTAATGCTGAAGAAGCTGAAGTTAAATGATTCTATGAAGACCTACAAGAACTTTGAGAACTAACACCCAAAAAATATATCATTTTCATTATAAGGGACTGGAATGCAAAAGTAGGAAGTCAAGAAACAACTGGAGTAACAGGCAAATTTGGCCTTGGAGTACAGAATGAAGCAGGGCAAAGGCTAATAGAGTTTTGCCAAGAGAATGCACTGGTCATAGCAAACACCCTCTTCCAAAAACACAAGACAAGACTCTACACATGGACACATGGACATAACCAGATGGTCAACATTGAAATCAAATTGATTATATTCTTTGCTGCCAAAGATGGAGAAACTCTCTACAGTCAGCAAAAACAAAACCAGAAGCTGACCGTAGCTCAGATCATGAACTCCTTGTTGCCAAATTCATAACTAAAGTGAATAAAGTAGGGGAAACCACTAGACCATTCAGGTATGACCTAAATCGAATCCCTTACAATTATACAATGAAGGTGACAAATAGATTGAAGGGATTAGATCTGATAGACAGACTGTCTGAAGAACTATGGATACAGGTTCATGGCATTGTACAGGAGACAGGGAGCAAGACCATCCCCAAGAAAAAGAAATGCAAAAAGCAAAATGGCTGTCTGACGAGGTATTACAAATTGCCGGGAAAAGAAGAGAAGTGAAAAGCATAGGCGAAAAGGAAAGATACATCCATTTGAATGCAGGCTTCCAAAGAATAGCAAGGAGAGATAAGAAAGCCTTCCTCAATGATCAGTGCAAAGAAATAGAGGAAAACAATAGAAAGGGAAAGACTAGATATCTCTTCAAGAAAATTAGAGATACCAAAGGAATATTTCATGCAAAGATGGGCTCAATAAAGACAGAAATGTTACGGACCGAACAGAAGCAGAAGATATTAAGAAGAGGTGGCAAGAATACACAGAAGAACTGTACAAAAAAGATCTTCATAACTCAGATAATCATGATGGTGTGAGCACTCAACTAGAGCCAGACATCCTGGAATGTGAAGTCAAGTGGGCCTTAGGAAGTGTCACTAAAAACAAAGCTAGTGGATGGAATTTTGGTTGAACTATTTCAAATCCTGAAAGATGATGCTGTGAAAGTGCTGCACTCAATATGCCAGCAAATTTGGAAAACTCAGCAGTGGCCACAGGACTGGAAAAGGTCAGTTTTCATTCCAATTCTAAAGAAAGACAATGCCAAAGAATGCTCAAACTGCTGCACAATTGCACTCATCTCACATGCTAGTAAAATAATGCTCAAAATTCTCCAAGTCAGGTTTCAGCAATATGTGAACTGTGAACTTCCTGATGTTTAAGCGGGTTTTAGAAAAGGCAGAGGAACCACAGATCAAATTGCCAACATCCATTGAATCATCGAAAAAGCAAGAGAGTTCCAGAAAAACATCTATTTCTGCTTTATTGACTATGTCAAGGCTGTGTGTATTACAATAAACTATGGAAAATTTTGAAAGAGATGGGAATACCAGACCACCTGACCTGCCTCTTGAGAAATCTGTATGCAGGTCAGGAAGCAACAGTTAGAACTGGACATGGAACAATAGACTGGTTCCAAATAGGAAAAGGAGTATAGGAGTATAGATCAAGGCTGTATATTGTCACCCTGCTTATTTAACTTATATGCAAAGTACATCATGAGAAATGCTGGGCTGGAGGAAGCACAAGCTGGAATCAAAATTGCTGGGAGAAATGGTCAATAACCTCAGATGTGCAGATGACACCACCCTTATGGCAGAAAGCAAAGAAGTACTAAAGAACCTCTTGATGAAAGTGTGAAAGAGGAGACTGAAAAAGTTGGCTTAAAGCTCAACATTCAGAAAACTAATATCTTGGCATCTAGTCCCATCCCTTCATGGCAAATAAATGAAGAAACAGTGGAAATAGTGGCAGGCTTCATTTTTTGGGACTCCAAAATCACTGCAGATGGTGACTGCCACCATGAAATTAAAAGATGTTTACCCTTTGGAAGGAAAGTTATGACCAACCTAGACAGCATGTTAAAAAGCAGAGACATTACTTTGTCAACAAATTCCATCAAGTTAAGGCTCTTGTTTTTCCAGTAGTCATGTACAGATGTGAGGGTTGGACCATAAAGAAAGCTGCACACCAATAATTAATACTTTTGAATTATGGTGTTGGAGAAGATTCTTGAAGTCCCTTGGACTGCAAAAGATCCAACCAATCCATCCTAAAGGAAAGCAGTCCTGACTTTTCATTGGAAGTGGAAGGTTATTGTTGAATCACACAAATCCGTCGGGATTCTTGGCCCCCGGTGGAGAAGAATTCAATCTGAGGCCAGAGACGAAGCTTGATCCCTCAGAGCTTTTGTGTAATAAAGTTTTATTAAAGTATAAAGGAGATAGAGAAAGCTTCTGACATAGGCATCAGAAGGGGGCAGAAAGAGTACCCCCCTGCTAGTCTTCAGCTCGATGTCATATAGTCACTAGGAGTCTGTTAATGAAAGAAAAGAATGTCTTAAAACTCAGAATGACACCAGGCTCCTCACCCATAAGATGCATTTTGGGATTATCTTGGCACCAAGTGGTTCATCCTAAACCATAAAATGATTAACTTGAATCTTGAAGAAGGGCAGATCACCATAAAAATAATTTCGTTTACATAGATTAGGGGAACAATATCAGAGTATAACATACTGGTTTGTCAAGTAGGTTCTGAGCCAAGAGGCAAAACCGACTTGAAGACAGAGTTTGGGGTAAATGCATAATACATTAGCATAGCTTAAGATAAACATTTCCATAAGAAAAAGGCATTGGTTATCTCTAGGTTTGAGAATAGTTAACTTCAGGTGAAACCAGGTGTCATTATGGCAACACAGTATTTTAAGAAAAACCTCCTTTTAAATTTGTGTAGAGAAGGAAAAAATATCGCTAGTTTGTTTCCTCCTGCCGCTTCAGAGAGATAAAAATGTTTGACATTTGCAGGCTATTTTCTCCGCTTGGAGACCTCTGGCCTTCCTGCCTGTTATGCTCTCAGAAGGACTGATGTTGAAGCTGAAACTCCAATACTTTGGCCACTTGATTCAAAGAGCTGACTCATTTGAAAAGACCCTGATGTTGGGAAAGATTGAAGCCAGGAGGAGAAGGGGACAACAGAGAATGAGATGGTTGGATAACATCACTGACTCAATGGACATGAATTTGAGTAAACTCTGGGAATGGTGATGGACAAGGGGGCCTGGTGTGCTGCAGTCCATGGGGTCACAAAGAGTGGAACAGGACTGAGCAACTGAACTGAACTAATAGCTCTGACTCGAACTTTAGCGTTGGGGACACAAAAAAAGAGTAGCAATTACACTGACTCCAAATATGTCTTTCAGGTGCTACATACACATGCTTCTATTTGGAAAGAGGCCACCAGACCACCAGCGGGCCCCCAATCAGATATTGTGATCCAGTCCTTAGACTCTTGGAGGCAGTCCATCTGCCCACTGTGGTTTCCATCTCCCATTGTAAAGGACACCATAAAAGGGACACTGGAAGTGGCACGAGGGAACCAAGCAGCTGATCAGGCAGCTAAGAGAGCAGCATTACAGAAAAATGGCCTAATAAGGGTTGCCACCTTAGTTCCACAGACTAAGTTGCCAAAAACTCCTTTTTATACTGAAGGTGAGACTTTTAAAGCTAAGAATGAGGGCTTTCATGAAAATCACATGGGGTGGTCCTAAAAGGAGAGAGTCCTTTTTCTTGGGAATCTCCAATCGAAGTTGGTTAACTCCTTACATGGCACTACTCATTTAGGGGAAAGGCCCTCCAAAGATTACTAGAAAGGTCTTTCAGAGGAGCAGGCCTCCAAACGACTATAAGGCAAGTGGTCTCCTCTTGTCCTACTTGGCAATTAAACAACCCAAAAGGATCTCAAAGACCTTTGCTGGCCCAGCCTGTCCAATGATGTGGGACGTACCCAGGAGAGGACTGGCAGGTGGACTTCACCCAAATGCCAGTTTCTCAAAGGTATAAATATCTATTAGTCATGATAGATACATTCACAGGATGGATAGAAGGCTTTCCCACCCAGACTGAGAAGGCTGAGGAGGTGGGAAAAAAAAAAAAAAGACTTCTCCATGAAATCATTCCAAGATTTGGTCTGCCCAGGGCATTGCAAAGTGACAATGGGACATCATTTACTTCTAAGGTCACCAAAGGGGTCTCTAAAGCATTGGGCATTACTTATTATCTGCATTGTGCCTGGAGGCCTCAGGCTTCAGGAAAAGAAGAAAGAGCAAACCAATTCTTAAAATCAGTGATAAAAAAGAAAACCCAGGAGACCTCCCTGGGATGGAAGGAGGCTTTACCAATAGCTCTCCTGCACACCTGTATTGCCCCCAAGGAACAGGTTGGTCTTAGACCTTATGAGATGCTATATGGGAGACCTTCTATTTGTGTCAATGACCTCTTCCTAGATTCAGAGGCTCAGAACCCCAGTCTTATACCATGGTCATTGAGCAATTCCAACAGGTCAACCAGAACCCAAAAGATTCTAAGGAGTCACCATAATATGCTCCAGGGACTCAAGTCCTAATTAAAGTCTGGAAAGATGGATTGCCAAAGGCTCAGCTTCAGCCCACATGGAAAGGCCCCTACCCTGTAATACTTTCTACCTCCACAGCAGTCAAGGTACCAGGATATGACTCCTGTATTCACTACAGACGAGTCAAGCCATGGAAGAAAACAGAAGAGGACACTCAATACACCTGTGAGCCCTTGGGAGATCTCAGATACGTATTCAGAACTACAAATGAGTGCCCCTAATGAACACCCCCAAAATTAAACTTCTGGGGATAAGATTTCTCAGAACAGCTCTCAAGAGCCAACACATCTTGGAAGGGGTTTTACTCCAAAACAGACAGGAGATAAATCTTCTGATCCCTCAACAGGAAGGGACTTGATCATCCTGGTGGTAGGAATTTGGAGTTGGCTAATGCCCCTACTAGTCCTTGTTATCACCATATTGATACTGCTTATGACTGCTCCATGTATTATCAATTGTCTAACCTGTTTTGTCTCTGCCCAGCTCAACAAGCTACAATGTGCAGTGCCAGTTCAACAAGGATACATAAAAATACAGTTGACCACAGAAAATATCACTCTCCCTTAGATGGACACCACTATAAAGACTATGAGGCCTGAGCCTAGCAAGAGGGGGAGGCTTAATGCTCCTCGCCATCCCAGTTTAGCAGTAGGTAGCCAGAAAGACCTTGATGCCCCTATTCCCAAAAAATTGGTCCTCCCATCTCTTGAGGGGGAATTTTAGGTAGGTAGAATAGGAAAAAGGAGCTCAGAATGGCAGTGGCTAAAAGACAAAGAAGGGAAAAGCCTATGAAAATAGAACAAAGGAAGGTCTGAGGACCAGAGTGAGGACCCCAAGTAGAACAAGCAGCACTCCTAGCTTGCTCAGTTTACATAGGACAGGCCCAGGGGGAGGAGGAAAAAAAAAAAAAAAAGGGCATAAAAAAGAGGTGCCAAAGGGCTGGGGATCTGGTGCGCACTCCCTCTCTCTTCTCTTCATGTCTTTTCAGCTGGCATGCCCTTATGCCTTGAGGATGTATTGTCCTTTACTTTCTAAATAAAACTGAGCTATAACACGGAGCTGTAACACTGGTTCATCACTTCGAATTTTTGTTGTGATGAGACAGAACCGAGGAAATTACATACTCCTCCGACAAAAGAAAATGGAAAGAATGCAGGAGAGTAACA
Organism: Ovis aries; assembly: GCF_016772045.2. Taxonomy (NCBI): domain Eukaryota; kingdom Metazoa; phylum Chordata; class Mammalia; order Artiodactyla; family Bovidae; genus Ovis; species Ovis aries. The sequence goes on from NC_056075.1 coordinate 1,774,021, forward strand.
ATTGGCCAGGTAAGGAATCAGGCACGCTGAGTTAGGGAAAGCAATCTTAGAGTCATTACCTATAGAATGGATAGCAGTGTTTTGTTGCAAATGTTGTGTTTCCTACATATGCATGTGTAGCCCCATGAGAATAGGGGATGCATCATTATTTCTGAGCTTTCATCATGGCTAGGAAGATTACTAGGGCAGCCCAAATTCCTAAGTGTTTGACATGTGTTGGGAGCCACATTAGGCATTACTGACAAAATGCAGGCATGACCGCAACTCTCTCTCTTTGTCCTGCAAGCATGGACCTGGAATGAAGGGGTTATCTTGTGATTCTGACTTGTTTTTTGGTCTCCTCGGCTGAGTTGACTGAAAAGAATATTAAGGTGCTTATTGTTCTTGAGAGGAGCATGAGAAGGCACAAAGCCTTCTGCAGCTGTGGTCATAAAATAATTCATAAAGTTAATCATTGACATTTGTTTAAGGACTTTTACAAAAGAGTGTTCCAGGATGAGCACATAGGCCGCAGCTTGAGGCCATGGGAGGGACTGCTAACTGAAGCCTATTTGTGAGGAAAATGTTTATGGCAAGGGAGTTTACTGAATTTAGGGCTTAGAAATAATTAAAATATTTAGAAGTTGAAGATTTAAGGAGTGTTGTAATGTTAGCATAATTTACTATAGCTTATAGAGGTTAGGAATTTTAGAGATACTATAACTTGAAGCCTTTTTAAGAGATAGTAAGCTCAGGATGTTAGGGGCAAAAAAGCTCAGGATGTTAGGGGCAAAAAAGCTCAGGATGTTAGAAATTTAGAAAGGTAAGAAATAAACTGAGGAATGTAGCATGAGTTACAATGTAATCACAAGTTAACTATAGGACACATAAGAGGAAGTAGATAATAAATGGTAAAGCTGATTCCAAGAGAATCGCTGAAACATGAACTCTGTTTGAAGGACAAAGATGATTTATGGAGATAATAAATCTGGGTGAGGGGGAACTGAAAATGTCAAACCTCTAACCTAATGTTTTTGTAAAAGTATAAAACAGAATCTTAAACTTAAAATAAATAGGCAGTCCAAGAAAACTGAGAGGCTGTCTTGTTACTTGCTGACACTGTTCCTCCCTTCAGGCTGAATCCCTGGCTGCTGGAGCTGGACTCTGGCAGACATGCTTTCTCACTTAATTGCAATTGCTGCCATTCATAACTAGCATCACTGATAAAATGTGACTTTGTTGAAACTTGGATTGGCCTTTATAGAAACTACTATTCATTGAATGAGGACATGGTGATAAATAACAGAGACTGACCATACATAACTAAAGTAATTTCTCTGCTTCCTCTTACATTGTCAAACATATTTGTTTTGATATCTTTTTCCCCAATTTGATTGTGTCCTGAAAAGTTGCTCGCCGAATTGCCTCAGTCATGTCCAACTCTTTGCGACTCTGTAGACCATAGCTCACATGGCTTCTCTGTCCCTGGGATTCTCCAGGCAAGAATACTGGAGTGTGTTGCCATGCCCTCATACAGGGGATCTTCCCAACCCAGGGATCCAACCCGCAATTCTTATGTCTCCTGCATTAGCAGGTAAGTGCTTTACCACTAGTGCCACGTGGAAAGTCCCCCTCAGAGGTTACCACCCTCATGTTATATTTATCATCATTTACTTATCTATCATCTTCTCCTTCCTCCCTCAGTTTAGAATCTAAATTCTACAAAGATGAGAACATCCTTGCCTTCTTAATTTTTTAATCCCAGCATTCAGGATTTTACACAGTAGGCATAGTAGACACACACATTCATTGAGAAATGATTAAGGCACTGTCTCCTGGGATGTTTATCATGTTCCTTATAAATACTAATTTAAAAAATATATTGATTTATCAATCATTTGTGTCATTTTTGCTTATTCCTGTGTAAAGCTACTTTCTTTGGCTCTAAAAATATTTTCCAATGCATTTTATTTTCACTGCACATGCATAAAACTAAACCTGATCAACTTCCTCTTATATTATTCTGAGTTGCATGATCCTTCCATCTTTAATTCATGACGATGCTCTGCAGGCTGTTATCAGCCAAGAGCTGGAATCTAAAGTACCTGGACCACAAATCCATTTATGACAGACTAGGGTGGCCGATCTTCATGCACTGTGAAAATAATTTCATAATGTGTCTATGCATGTTTTCTGATGTTATCTTCATACTTGGATGACAGTTAAAAATCGAATTACTTTTCTTCCTTTTCCTCCTTTTCACTCCTACAATCCTGTGAATTTATTTTAAAAGACAGTAATCCCATTTTAATGGAGTTCAGTTGCTCAGTTGTGTCCGACTCTTTGCTACCCCATGAACTGCAGCATGCTTGGCCTTCTGTCCATCGCCAACTCCCAGAGAATACCCAAACTCATTTCCATTGAGTCAGTGGTGCCATCCAACCATTTCATCCTCTGTCATCCCCTTCTCCTCCTGCCCTCATTCTTTCCCAGAATCAGGATCTTTTTAAAAGAGTAAGCTCTTTGCATCAGGTGGCCAAAGAACTGGAGTTTCAGCTTCCACATCAGTCCTTCCAATGAAAACCCAGGACTGATTTCCTTTAGGATGGACTGGTTGGATCTCCTTGCAGTCCAAGCGACTCGCAAGAGTCTTCTCCAACACCACAGTTCAAAAGCATCAATTCTTTGGTGCTAAGCTTTCTTTGTAGTCCAATTCTGACTTCCATACATGACTACTGGAAAAAACCATACCCTTAACTAGACTGACCTTTGTTGACAAAGTAATGTCTCTGCTTTTTTAACATGCTGTCTAGGTTGGTCATAACTTTCCTCCCAAGGAGTAAGCATCTTTTAATTTCATGGTTACAGTCACCATCTGCAGTGATTTTGGAGCCCAGAAAAATAAAGTCTGACACTGTTTCTACTGTTTAACCATCTATTTCCCATGAAGTGATGGGACCAGATGTCATGATCTTAGTTTTCTTAATGTTGAGATTTAAGCCAACTTTTTCATTCTCCTCTTTCACTTTCATCAAGAGGCTCTTTTGTTCTTCTTTACTTTCTTCCATAAGGGTGGTGCCATCTGCATATCTGAGGTTATTGATATTTCTCCCAGCAATCTTGATTCCAGCTTGTGCTTCCTCCAGTCCAGCATTTCTCATGATGTACTCTGCATAGAAGTTAAATAATCAGGGGCCCAATATATAGCCTTGACATACTCCTTTTTCTATTTGGAACCAGTCTGTTGTTCCATGTCCAGTTCTAACTGTTGCTTCCGGACCTGCATACAGCTTTCTCAAGAGGCAGGTCAGGTGGTCTGGTATTCCCATCTCTTTCAGAATTTTTCACAGTTTATTGTGACCCACACAGTCAAAGGCTTTGGCATAGTCAATATAGCATAAATAGATGCTTTTCTGGAACTTTCTTGCTTTTTCCATGATCCAGCAGATGTTGGCAATTTGATCTGTGGTTCCTCTGCCTTTTCTAAAACCAGCTTGAACGTCAGGAAGCTCACAGTTCACATATTGCTGAAGCATGGCTTTACTAGCATTACTTTACTAGCATGTGAGATGAGTGAAATTGTGTGTTAGTCTGAATATTCTTTGGCATTTCCTTTCTTTGAGATTGGAATGAAAACTAACCTTTTCCAATCCTGTGGCTACTGCTGAGTTTTCCAAATTTGCTGACATATTGAGTGCAGCATTTTCACAGCATCATTTTTAGGATTTGAAATAGCTCAACTGGAATTCCATCACCTCCACTAACTTTGTTTTTAGTGACACTTCCTAAGGCCCACTTGACTTCACATTCCAGGATGTCTGGCTCTAGTTGAGTGATCACGACATCGTGATTTTTTGCATAGCTTTTCTGTGCATTCCTGCCTCCCTTCTCAGTATCTTCTGCTTCTGTTAGGTCCATACCATTTTTGTCCTTTATTGTGTCCAGTTTTGCATGAAAAGTTCCCTTGGTGTCTCCAATTTTCTTGAAGAGATCTCGTCTTTCCTTTCAATTGTTTTCATCTATTTCTTTGCATTGATCACTGAGGAGGGCTTTTTTGTCTCTCCTTGCTATTCTTTGGAATTCTTCATTCAAATGGGTATATCTTTCCTTTTCTCTTTTGCTTTTCACTTCTCTTCTTTTTACAGATATTTGTAAGGCTTCCTCAGACAGAGTAAGTAATGCATCAAAGTTTTTAATGGCCTTCCCATCACTGAAGGAGCCTTAATGTCTTTGATGACAGTGAGATGCAAATCCATAATCTAAGTCTCAGTGGACCCATCCAGAGCATCTCATATCTTATCTCTTTTCTTCCTGAATTTATCTGTATTTTTTTTATTAATGTAAACAAATAAACTATTAGTCCTATTTTACCCCAATGTCTTGCTAGCAGAAACAGAGGTACACCCTCGAATCACCTCTTTGTAATTTCACTCAGTTTACCATTTTATGAGCAAGTTACAATTTTCCCAATTGCTTTCATCCTAAAGGCTTTATTACCACAGTGCATTTTGAATGAAGTGTGCCTACTGCTTGCTAGTTATTCTGTTAAGAATTGGTTGTAGCTGATCTAATAGCAGTAGCAAGAGACATAGTTACATCAGGCTGTGCTTAAAATTGGTAAGTATTTAGGATTTAGGAGGTAAAGCAAACATTTTAGGCATCAAATAGATACCTAGAAATGGAGATGCCATTCACCAGCGTGTTAATCAGTATAAATAGTTTTGTTATTGTATGAGTCTCCAGATACAAGATCTTCCCAGTTGACGCTAGTGATGAAGAACCCTTCTGCCAAAGCAGGAGATGGAAGAGATGAAGGTTCGATTCCACGGGTCAGAAAGATCCTTTGGAAAGGGGCATGGCAACCTACTCCAGTGTTCTTACCTGGAGAATCCCCATGGACAAAGGAGTCAGAGTAGGGTCCCGAAGAGTCGGACATGACTGAAGTGACTTAGTACACACACATGCACTAGAGATGCAACCAGGAATTTCACTTACTGGTAAGATATTGTTCTGTTAAATACAGAACATTACTTGCAAATAAGACTGTGCTTTAGGCTTGTGTTCTTTCAGTTTCATTGGATGAGGATTTAATGCAATTATATATCCTTCTAGTGGATGGTATTTATTAATGTAAGATTTAACTTAGTGTGGATCAAATCGAACTAAACAAAAAAAGTTAGAAAGGGCCTCAGATTGGTAATTTTTTGAAATATTAATTTATTCCATTCTCCAGAAGATAAACAGTAGCCTTGAGGGAGCTAAAGTCATTTTCTTAAGACTCTTAATAGAGTGGGTTATTTTTCCTTCTTTTAATTTTTAAAAATTTGTTATTTTTTTAAGTAGGGGCAGAGGTAATGCTTTATTCTGGGTAACAAAAAATAACAGAGGCTGCAGAGAGCTGTTCATAGTTTGAATGTTAACATTCATACTCACTCTTGTTTCTTTCAGTGAAATTCCTTGGGAAAAGCTTTCAAAGAGAAAATGCTTTTAGTTTTTACCAACCAGTTTCATCTCTATAATTATTCCTTGGTTCTATTATAGGGGACTGGAATGCAAAAGTAGGAAGTCAAGAAACACATGGAGTAACAGGCAAATTTGACCTTGGAGTACAGAATGAAGCAGAGCAAAGACTAATAGAGTTTTGCCAAGAAAATGCACTGGTCATAGTAAACACCCTCTTCCAACAACACAAGAGAAGACTCTACACATGGACATTACCAGATGGCCAGCACCAAAATCAGATTGATTATATTCATTGCAGCCAAAGATGGAGAAGCACTATACAGTCAACAAAAACAAGACCAGGAGCTGACTGTGGCTCAGATCATGAACTCCTTATTACCAAATTCAGACTTAAATTGAAGAAAGTAGGGAAAACCGCTAGACCACTCAGGTATGACCTAAATCAAATCCCTTAAGATTATACAGTGGAAGTGAGAAATAGATTTAAGAGCCTAGATCTGATAGATAGAGTGCCTGATGAACTATGGAATAAAGTTCGTGACATTGTACAGGAGACAGGGATCAAGACCATCCCCATGGAAAAGAAATGCAAAAAGGGAAAATGGCTGTCTGGGGAGGCCTTACAAATAGCTGTGAAAAGAAGAGAAGTTAAAAGCAAAGGAGAAAGGAAAGATATAAGCATCTGAATGCAGAGTTCCAAAGAATACCAAGAAGGGATAAGAAAGCTTTCTTTAGTGATCAATGCAAAGAAATAGAGGAAAACAACAGAATGGGAAAGACTGGAGATCTCTTCAGGGAAATTAGAGATACAAAGGGAACATTTCATGTAAAGATGGGCTCAATAAAGGACAGAAGTGGTATTAACCTAAGAGAAGCAGAAGATATTAAGAAGAGGTGGCAAGAATACACAGAAGAACTGTACAAAAAGATCTTCACGATCCAGATAATCACAATGGTGTGATCACTCATCTAGAGCCAGGCATCCTGGAATGTGAAGTCAAGTGGGCCTTAGAAAGCATCACTATGGACAAAGTTAGGGAAGGTGATGGAATTCCAGTGGAGCTATTTCAAATCCTGAAAGATGATGCTGTGAAAGTGCTGCACTCCATATGCCAGCAAATTTGGAAAACTCAGCAGTGGCCACGGGACTGGAAAAGGTCAGTTTTCATTCCAATCACAAAGAAAGGCAACGCCAAAGAATGCTCAAACTACCGCACAATTGCACTCATCTCACATGCTAATAAAGTAATGCTCAAAATTCGCCAAGCTAGGCTTCAGCAATACGTGAACCGTGAACTTCCAGATGTTCAAGCTGGTTTTAGAAAAGGCATAGGAACCAGGGATCAAATTGCCAACATCCGCTGGATCATGGAAAAAGCAAAAGAGTTCCAGAAAAACATCTATTTTTGCTTTATTGACTATGATAAAGCCTTTGACTCTGTGGATCACAATAAACTGTGGAAAATTCTGAGAGAGATGGGAATACCAGACCACCTGACCTTCCTCTTGAGAAAGCTGTATGCAGGTCAGGAAATAACAGTTAGAACTGGACATGGAACAACACACTGGTTCCAAATAGAAAAAGGAGTACCTCAAGGCTGTATATTGTAATCCTGCGTATTTAACTTCTATGCAGAGTACATCATGAGAAATGTTGGACTGGAAGAAACACAAGCTGGAATCAAGATTGCTGTGAGAAATATCAATAACCTCAGATACGCAGATGACACCACCCTTATGGCAGAAAGTGAAGAGGAACTAAAACCCTCTTGATGAAAGTGAAAGAGGAGAGTGAAAACGTTAGCTTATAGCTCAACATTCAGAAAACGAAGGTAATGGCATCTGGTCCCACTACTTCATGGGAGATAGATGGAGAAACAGTGGAAACAGTGTAAGACTTTATTTTGGGGGGCTTCAAAACCCTGAAGATGATGACTGTGGCCATGAAATTAAAAGACGCTTACTCCTTGGAAGAAAAGTTATGACCAACCTAGATAGCATATTCAAAAGTAGAGACATTACTTTACTGACTAATGTCCGTCTAGTCAAGGCTATGGTTTTTCCAGTAGTCATGTATGGATGTGACAGTTGGACTGTGAAGAAGGCTGAGCGCTGAAGAATTGATGCTTTTAAATTGTGGTGTTGGAGAAGACTCTTGAGAGTTCCTTGGACTGCAAGGAGATCCAACCAGTCCATTCTGAATGAGATTAGCCCTGGGATTTCTTTGGTAGGAATGATGCTAAAGCTGAAACTTCAGTACTTTGGCCACCTCATGCGAAGAGTTGACTCATTGAAAAATACTTGGATGCTGGGAGGGACTGGAGGCAGAAGGAGAAGGGGACGAAAGAGGATGAGATCTCTGTATGGCATCACTGACTCGATGGACCTGAATCTGAGTGAACTCCAGCAGTTGTTGATGGACAGGGAGGCCTGTCGTGCTGCAATTCATGGGGTTGCAAAGAGTCAGACACGACTGAGGGACTGAATTGAACAGAACTGATGCATTATTTGGAGATTTAAAAACTACTTGAGTGACATGGGATATTAAAACCTAGTTGGTACGTTTCAACAAGCATTTATTTATTAGAAAACAGAATGCATATTACAATAAACTTGAATCTCTGGGCTTTTGGTTTGAAATGCCTCAACAGATGGCAGTTTAAAAATTATGTTTGGAAAAATAAAATATTTATTTTAACTTTTCCTTCCTCAGCGTGACTCTTCTTCATATTTTCATCCAAACTATCATATATATTTTCTTCATCACACTTATCATATATCTTAATTACCTGTGCATTTATTTCCTGGTTTATATGATGCTTTCTCCCACAGAGTATAAGCTCCAGGCTGGCATAAATGTTTCTCTCTGGTTCACCTTCTGATAGTTCCTTGGAGCCTCATGTGACATCTCACCCTGAGAGGTGCTCAGTGAACATGAATACATGAGTGAATGGCTTGGAAAGCATCACACCAATTGCAAAGTACTCCCTAATTGCTGGAGATGCTGTGGTTAGATCTATTGCTGTGTGTCAGAACCCACTGCATTCTCAGAGATGTCTAACAGTTGATTGATAGCAGTATTCTCTGCTCTCTTTACTGAAAGGACAAAAGCAGAAGTCAGGTCCACTATTTGTGACTTTCCAAAAGAACCGACTAAGCTGTCCTCTTCTAAACTCCCACTCCTACCTTGAAGCTCTAAATAAGTAAATATGTCTTGGTTAAAATAGGAAGGGAATTATTCATTTGTTCAGAAAATGTTATAAAGATAAAGTTATATCAATTATATTAATATCAAGACAAAAATCAAGGAAGAAAAAGGTAAAATCAGTTAAAAGGGACATTTAGTTATAATTAAAGGGAAAAATATCCATAAATCAAAATCTACCAAAACTATAGCATTAATAAAAGAAGAAAACTGAGGCCATACAAGGGAAGCACATTATTACAGACTATTCAGATTTTTCACACTCAACATTTTATAACTAAGTGGATAAAAATTAAGTAAACATTGAGTATCTATTCCTTAGCCCTAGTGGCTTACCATGAGATATAAAGACTCCATCCTAATTTAGAAGTTAAATTTCTAAGTTAAAAATACTTACTTGAAATGGAGTTTCAAGTTTTATTGTTACTATTGTTTCCTTCTTTACTTTTTAAAAGCAATCTAGCAGTCTACTAGACAATAAATCACCATCTGGGAAAAGAATCATTTATTCACTCACTATAATAGTGTTTGGCTCTGGCTACAAAAAGACTTTTATTTTTACTCATTCATTTTTCTAACAGTCTTTGTGATAAAACAACTTCAACTAGCAATAGGAAGATGATTTATTCCTTCTCATGTATGTTTCCACCCACTTAGTTTTTTTCTCCAGACCCTTCAGGAGATTATATTATATCCTATTAATAAATTTAGGTATAATACGCTTAACTAATAGCTTTTTAAATTTCTATTTATCTAATCTCTTGCCATATATGGAAGTGCATAGGAGATAAAAGTTATCAAATTCTGAGAACAGACTAATAAAATATTAGAGCTAGAAGAAAGCTTAGGAATCCTGTTAGCCACCATTTCATTTTGTGTATGAGAACATTGAGGACCAGAGAATCAGAATGCTAGTTAGAGAGTCTACAGGACTAGTTAATATCTTCCACACAGGTTTATTACAATCATTAGTTCTTGCCTGCAGAAAAAGAAATATTCATTATGAAATCCTTAGACATTAGAATTTAAGTTAAATGCTAAGATCCATTCTAGCTAATTTTGCCAGTGTCAGCTTTACATGTTGCTGCTGTTGTTCAGTCACTAAGTCATGTCCTACTCTCTGCAACCCCATGAGCTACAGCACACCAGGCTTCCCTGTCCTTCACTGTCACAGAGTTTGCTCAAATTCATGTTCATTGAGTCATTGATGCCATCCATCTCTTCCTCTGTTGCCCCCTTTTCCTTTTGCCTTCAGTCTTTCCCGGCATCAAGGTCTTTCCCAATGAGTGAGCTCTGGCTCTTCACATCAGGTGGCCAAAATATTTCAGCTTCAGCAACAATGAATATTCAGGATTTATTTCCTTTATGACTGACTGATTTGCTCTCCTTCCCTGATATAACTGTGTTGAAATATCTGTAGTCAGAGATGTATCCTATTCTTGAGAAGTTTAAAATGTGACTTTGAATAGTTTTCTGTACAAGCTGCAGTACAATTAGCAATCAAAAAGAAAAAAATAAGTAAGTAACCCCCTCTCTTTCTGTCTCTCTCTCTCCCCCCATTAGGACTATAAACAAAAGACAGAATATATAGAAATAAAAATCACAAATTACATCATAATCTAAATTCAAGAGCCATGTCAAAAGCTGTACACAGAGGAAATCTATTTTAAACACATTATTAAAATAGAGCAGAAAAAACTGAACATTCAACTAGAGTAGATAATTATAAAGTAAAAAACATAAAAAATAAAACATAAAGAACACACACACAAAAAGAACAGGAAAAAGAAACCAAAAAAAAACCCTTTTTATTCTAGGAATCTTTTATTTTTGCACCCATTTGAAATTCAGTATTTAATTCAGCTATTCATTATATCACCAGGTAATTTCTAGTGAAATAATTAATACATATTCAGTGGCAGCCTTTCCTTTATACTGGATTTTATAATAAATAAATATGAATAAAAAAGATTCAAAAATAATAAAAAAAAACTAAAAATTCCAGTTAAATTATGAATTGATTGTAAGAAACTATACATGTAATCATTTATTTTTAAAAGTTGCTGATATAGTCAGTCAAGAGTACATTACTTAAAAGGCTTGTGGTCACACAAAAATAGGGACAAAATCATCTCAGCACATTTTCTTTTCTTTGTCTCTGGCTTGCCTATAAGGCACGAAGATATTGAAGACACAGTCTACATACATTGGATTCTAGAAGTGTTGAGGAAAAACTATGAAATTCTCTCTGTTTAAATTCAGGCTCTATACTAGAATAGTCTTATACTATAGCTTTCAGGCATTCCTAAACAAAGTGTGCTTCTATTTCTCCAATGTCTCAGCAACTTCAGATTCTAGCAGTAGAAAAAGAGAGAGAAGAAGAAATAAAAATACAGATTATTTAGCAAAAAGAAAAAAAAACTGATATGTAATTAGAAGAGCCAATATTGATGCAGCATGCTTGGGGCTGGTGCATGGGGATGACCCAGGAAGATGTTATGGGGAGGGAGGTGGGAGGGGGGGTTCATGTTTGGGAATGCATGTAAGAATTAAAGATTTTAAAATTTTAAAAAATAAAAAACTAAAATATTTTATCTTAAAAAATAAAAAAATAAAAAAATAAATTAAAAAAAAATAAATAAAAGTGAAACAAGGTGAAAAAAAAATTAAAAAAAAAATAAATAAATTTATATTTAAAAAAACAAAACAGCAAAACTATGCGCAAATATTACTTGGAAATAAGAAAAATCAACCATAAAAATAAGAGAACCACTAAGATACACATATCACCAACCTATCCAATATGAAAAGTACAAAGCTTGAAGGAAAAAGAGGAAAGAACAATAGACACCAAAATAATCAAATGTCAATATATAAATAACTTTGGAAGTCTGAATAATGTAGATGATTTCTAAGAAAATATAAGTGAGCATTATTAAATCTGCAATTGATAACCATGGAATATTTTTAGAAATTTACAAAGATTTTCCTTTCATACTTGGAAAAAAAATGAACCAACAACAACAAAAAAAGACACATAATTAAACAAATGTACACAATGCGATAAAACAGCTTCCTAATAAACCTTTGTACTTAACTCTTTTTAAAAAGGAAAAATGCCTTACATGGTTTTCAAATACCAATTATGCCATTTACTAGAAAAGTTAGCTTAGAACTTTAGGGTGAACTTGGAGATGCATGTGCATAAAGTATTAATATAATTGCTGGTTATTCTTTCTTATTTAAGATTTTGCATGTTGTAGCCAACAAACATTGATTTTTATCTCCCCCCCCCCCTTTAAGCAGCACATTTCTTTTTTGGACTTCCCTATAAAGCAGGATTATCTACTTTTCTCTTTTTTATCATGGACATAATAAAATTATAATTTTTTCACTTTACTGGCTCAACTTTTCTTAAAACTCAGCTAGAAATCGTCTCATGGCATAGAGAAATAGACACTGTAGCTTTCTCCTTGAGTAAAATAGAGACTAATTATTATTAACTTGAAGAACAAGAAAGTTAAGGAGAAAAAGAACACATATTAAATAATTTAGAACATTTATAAGTTATGAGTGAAGTTAACTCTTAAGGCATCAAGAACTACAATGATTTTAACTCATATGATGAATATATGATATTTTATACCATCTTATTAAACATGAATATACACAAGCACAAACATTTTTGAGCATATAGGAGGAACTCTTGAACTCTTGTAGTAATATTGATATTGGCAAAGTTTATCCTTAATATCTTCTCGAATTTTCATTCTCTGCTCTCTTCCCAGAGTTACTATTCTCTTTAGATGACTTCTCTGTCTACTCATAAAGTGAAAGTGAAGTCGCTCAGTCGTGTCCGACTCTTTGTGACCCCATGGACTGTAGCCTACCAGGTTCCTCTGTCCATGGGATTTTCCAGGCAATAGTACTGGAGTGGATTGCCGTTTCCTTCTCCAGGGGATCTTCCCACCCCAGGGATTGAACCCGGGTCTCCCACGTTGTAGACAGACGCTTTACCGTCTGAGCCACCAGGGAAGTCCAGGACCTTGCAAAAACAGTGAAGATACAATAATAATGATGCCCAGCCAAAATCTTCTCAGGTACAAGAGATAAACATCCACTGTGGTTTGCTCAAATAAAGAGGAGTGGGTTTGATGTAAGAATAGGGAGACTTCACTGAACAAAACATTTGTAGGTAGATTTCATTCAAATTTTGCTGAGACTTGTTAAACTATTGATTGCCAAGGCAGACAGCCTTCCTATGTCTCTCTCATTCTTTCTAGAATTCTAGGCTCTTACTTATACTCCATTTTCCTCATGTGAAAATTGGCATCTTCTACTTTATCCAAATGAACCAGAAACATGGAGATCTTAGAGCTCTACATAGACTCTACATAGGTGATAGCTCTTCAGATCTAACACCTTCCAATCAATGAGAACAGTTGAGATGTATCCAATGTAAAGAAAGACATTTCCTTGGTTGCCAGCTAAGGAATGGATTGCCTGGTTTCAGATCCAGTATGCACTACTGCGAGCTTCCCTAATGGCTCAGTGGTCCCTAATGGCTCAGTGGTAAAGAATTGACCTTCCAATGCAGGAGATGTGAAATCGATACCTGGATTGGAAAAATCCCCTAGAGAAGGAAATAGCAACCCACTCCAGTGCTCTTGCTTAGGAATTCCCATAGACAGAGGAGCCTGTCATGCTGCAGTCCATGGGATACCAAAGAGTCAGACATGAATTAATGACTAAACAACAACAATATGTACTATTGGACAAGTCAGCCATATCCAGGTATGAGATCCTCTATATGTGTTACACTGTACCTACCTTTCAGTCTAATAAAACAAGGGCATGTAGAAGTATTAGGAACATGACTGGCAAAGAAGTTAAGTGCTTTTAAGAAGGTAAGTATATTAGTAACTCTTAAATGGCGCATATTATTTTATATAAAGTCAGTGTGTACCCTAAGAAAAATATTGGTGATATTGTTAGGGTTTTTGTGTGTCTGCCTTATTCTTTTAAGCCAGCTCCATCCATTTCCTGGATTTAATTCATTTTATTTTCCAAAAAAATGATTGCCTATCAACCCTCTGAACTTGGCCCTCATCCCTATTCACATTCTGTTGTTACCTTCTGTCTGGCTCCTGGTCCTTAAACTTACCATATCAGCTGGTTGATGCTAGTCTCCTTGGCTGGACCCTTAGCACTTTCTAAGAACCTACTCCTCTTCTAGGTTCTCAGGTAGAGTAAATAGTCTTTGTTCACTCCTACAGTCTAATTTCTAGAACTAGTTACCTGGCAAGAGTCTTGGACCTTTTCAATTTAGTTGTCTTGTATGATTTTCCATTTTCTTTCTAAGACAAGTTAATAGGAGTTTCTTATCACTGAGAGTTTTTTATAACTTTGTCGGTGATTCCTGGAAGCTAGAAAATATTTTTCTCTGATTTATTTTCTGGCATATATGAATAAAAACCAAATCAGCATTTAGACAGGTATGAAGTAAATGAGACTGTTAAGGTGAAAAATCTAGGTCAGGAAAATCATCTAGTTAGAAGGTCATCTTAAGTCAAATGGAATCTTTTCAGGTTAATGACATCACTTGCTTGCATGTATAAATTCCTCATGTTCATATTTTGGACATTTTATCTTGGCTAACTTTGATGCCTATATGAGACTCTTATTTGAGATGCAGAAAAATCACTCACTTTAATAATGCTTGAAGAATTCTTGATAAATTTACCACTGGTCTTTCCATCCAGAGAGAGTTTAATAACAAATCTGAATCTCTTAAGGGCACTATCAAAGCTCTGCTGCTCTTCTTCTCCTGTGTGAGATCTATGCCCTGACACAGGGTATTGTGTCACATTCTAATGCTAACACCCTGAACAGTTTCTCAGTTTGTACAGCAGCCTAAAAGTATCACTTTATTGGTCTTCAACGTCAGGGTTATGAGCAGAATAGCTTAAGGAAGTTTCAGTATTCAGTCATCCTGCATAAAATGACTTAGACTTGATTCGGAGGATAAAACTGGTTCTGATGTGAGCAATGGAGATGTATCTTATAGTCTTTTTTGCCCTTACAAGTGCAAAAGGAACTTTGATAAATATGTTGGCTATGATCAATGGGATTTATATCTCTCTGAGGTGGTGTGGTAGGAAGAATTGTGACCCTGAAGATGATTACAAATCCTAACCCATCACCAATAGATTGCCTTTTCATAAAAGGAATTAGTGATGTAATTATGATTAATAACTGATGGAATTTAAGATAGAGATTTTTCTGTACTAATTAGGTGGATCTACTGTAATCACATGAATCCTTAAAAGTGGAAAGAAAAAGAAGGAGATAAGACTGTGGGACTCCTCTCAAGGTGGCAGAGGTGAGAGAGCATGCATTTGAGTGCAGATCCTGCCAGTTAGAAACTCTGAGACCTTGGGCTTGTCACTAAAATATTCTGGGCATGTTTGCTCATCTGAAAAGCACAAAATATAATATGTACAAAAAGAGTTCTACCAGAAATAAATTAAACATAATTAATGATGGGGAGCATACATAAGGTATTCACAAACATTAATTTCCTTCTCTGATTTATTGAGTACTAATACATGCAAAACAGTCTTAAAGTGTATAAAGTTCTACATTTTAAGGAGCTTAAAGTACAGATTTATACACACACACACACACACATATATATATGTGTGTGTGTGTGTGTGTGTGTGTGTGTGGCAGTTACAAAATTGTAGAATAGTCATCTCAGTTCAGTTCAGTTGCTCAGTCGTGTACAACTCTTTTGCGACCCCATGAATCTCAGCACACCAGGCCTCCCTGTCCATCACCAACTCCTGGAGTTCACTCAGATTCAGGTCCATCGAGTCAGTGATGCCATCCAGCCTTCTCATCACCTGTCGACCCCTTCCCCTCCTGTCCCAATCCCTCCCAGCATCAGAGTCTTCCCAGTGAGTCAACTCTTCACATGAGGTGGCCAAAGTACTGGAGTTTCAGCTTTAGCATCATTCCTTCCAAAGAAATGCCAGGGCTGATCTCCTTCAGAATGGACCGGTTGGAACTCCTTGCAGTCCAAGGGACTCTCAAAAGTCTTCTCCAGTACCACAGTTAAAAGCATCAATTCTTCAGTGCTCAGCCTTCTTCACAGTCCAACACTCACATCCATACATGACCACTGGAAAAACCATAGTCTTGACTAGATGGACCTTAGTCGGCAAAGTAATGTCTCTGCTTTTGAATATGCTACCTAGGTTGGTCATAACCTTTCTTCCAAAGAGTAAGCTTTTTTTTTTTTTAATTTCATGGCTGCAATCACCATCTGCAGTGATTTTGGAGCCCCCCAAAATAAAGTCACCCACTGTTTCCACTGTTTCCCCATCTATTTCCCATGAAATGATGGGACTGGATGCCATGATCTTCATTTTCTGAATGTTGAGCTTTAAGTCAACTTTTTCACTCTTCACTTTCACTTTCATCAAGAGGCTCTTTAGTTCCTCTTCACTTTCTACCATAAGGGTGGTGTCATCTGCATATCTGAGGTTATTGACATTTCTCCCGGCAATCTTGATTCCAGCTTGTGTTTCTTCCAGGCCAGAGTTTCTCATGATGTACTCTGCATAGAAGTTAAATAAGCAGGGTGACGATATACAGCCTTGACGTATTCCTTTTCCTGTTTGGAACCAGTGTGTTATTCCATGTCCAGTTCTAACTGTCGCTTCCTGACCTGCATACAGATTTTTAAGAGGCAGGTCAGATGGTCTGGTATTCCCATCTCTCTCAGAATTTTCCACAGTTTATTGTGATCCACACAGTCAAAGGCTTTGGCATAGGCAATAAAGCAGAAATAGATGTTTTTCTGCAACTCTCTTGCTTTTTCCATGATCCAGCGGATGTTGGCAATTTGATCTCTGGTTCCTCTGCCTTTTCTAAAACCAGCTTGAACATCTGGAAGTTCACAGTTCACGTATTGCTGAAGCCTGGCTTGGAGAATTTTGAGCATTCCTTTACTAGCATGTGAGATGAGTGCAATTGTGCAGTAGTTTGAGGATTCTTTGGCATTGCCTTTCTTTGTGATTGGAATGAAAACTGACCTTTTCCAGTCCCGTGGCCACTGCTGAGTTTTCCGAATTTGCTGGCATATGGAGTGCAGCACTTTCACAGCATCATCTTTCAGAATTTGAAAGGTCTCCACTGGAATTCCATCACCTCCACTAGCTTTGTTCATAGTGATGGTTTCTAAGGCCCACTTGACTTCACATTCCAGGATGTCTGACTCTAGATGAGTGATCACACCACCGTGATTATCCGGGTCGTGAAGATCTTTTTTGTACAGTTCTTCTGTGTATTCTTGCCACCTCGTCTTAATATTTTCTGCTTTTGTTAGGTCCATACCATTTCTGTCCTTTATTGGGCCCATGTTTGCATGAAATATTCCCTTGATATCTCTAATTTTCTTGAAGAAATCTCTAGTCTTTCCCATCCTGCATTTTCCTTTATTCCTTTGCATTGATCGCTGAAGAAGTCTTTCATATCTCTTCTTATAAATAGCTGTGAAAAGAAGAGAAGCGAAAAACAAAGGAGAAAAGGAAAGACATAAGCATCTGAATGCAGAATTCCAAAGAATAGCAAGAAGAGATAAGAAACAATAGTCATCTAGGCCGATGCAAAAATTTATCTCTGTTTCAACCTAATATTGGAATTAGATCCATACAACTTTAGAGCAGTTCTTTTTATTATCATGCCTTTGCTTTCTGTTTGGTTTCCTTAGCATCAAATTTATGAACTGAGAAGTGTGTTCTTTCCCTCATTAGCATTGCATCCCTAGCCCTCACTGCAGTTGCACTGTGTGTAATGAATAGATCGAGATAGGAATGCTTGTCTTCCCAGCGTGGTGCTCTCTCTCTGCACCTGCTCCTCTTAACACTTCACTCACAAACACAATAATGTTCCCCTGTGGCAACTATTTTCAAAATGAGACAAGCACAGAGCCAGCCAAATGAACCCATTTGAGATGAATAGGAAATCAAAGAGACTGGAAAGGGAACCATCCCAGGAATCCTGAGTCAGTATGACCCAAATGAGAGACCTGTTAGCAACCCTGAGGAGCTGCCGCACAGAGCTTACTGAACTGTACTCCAGCAGGAGTGCCCACAGGATCCACGGAGTACTGGGTCCCCCTAACACAGGTAATTATGAACTGCTGCTGTCTCACTGTGAACTCACAGTGGCAGGACTCACACTGTCACTCTTAGGAGGTTTCATTTCTGAACTGTCCTCAGGTGTCCACGGAGCCAATATTAACACTTCAGTGAAGACTCTGCATGTGGTTTCGATTTTTGCTTTCTATGGGGGCAGCCTTGTAGGTCATATTGGTTCCTGAAGATCTTTTTGCTTGACTCTGACCCTGAAAGCATTTCAATATCCAGACATGCATATGTAAGTTATAACATTCAATAGACATAACAGATATTTTATAAACATCTCTCATATCAGAGACAAAGTGACTCAACATCAAATGACTGTAAACAGACCATAGTATAGTCTGTCTGTAGCCTAGCAAGGAGAGACATTTCATTTCAGCAGTAGACTTCTATATAGCTAATAAATACTATAGGGTTAATCCATTACTGATTTTTGACATGGGGAAAGGTAAGTAACTAACAGGGATATTTTTCTAATTTTTTTTTAAGAGAGTTACCTCTGATTGATCTGTTCAAATATTTTAAGAACTGCTATAAACAAACATTCATTAAAAAAGAAAAATAGAGACTCAGAACTGCTATCAGTCCTTAAATAAAACAGCAACACCCATGTGCAGTTAGGGACATGGTTAATTTCTCTTGTTTGGAATCAAACTAAAGTTGTTGTTCAGTCACTCAGTCCTTTTGACTATTTGCGAATCCATGGACTGCAGCATGCCAGGCTTCCCTGTCCATCACCATCTCCTGGAGCTTCCTCAAACTCATGTTCATTGAGTTGGTGATGCCATCCAACCATCTCATCCTCTGTCATCCCCTTATCCTCATGCTTTCAATCTTTCCCAGCATTAGGGTCTTTTCTAATGAGTCATCTCTTCACATCAGGTGACCAAAGTATTGGAACTTCAGCTTCAGCATGAGACTTTCCAATGAATATTCAGGACTGATTTCCTTTAGGATTGACTGGTTGGATCTCCTTGCAGTCCAAAGGACTCTCAAGAGTCTTCTCCAACACCACAGTTCAAAAGTATCAATTCCTCATTGCTCAGCCTTCTTTATGGTCCAACTTTCACATCCATACATGACTACTGGAAAAAGCCATAGCTTCAATTATACCAATCTTTCTTGGCAAAGTAATCTCTCTCTCTCTCTCTCTCTTTTTTTTAATATCCTGTTTAGCTTTCTCATAGCTTTTCTTACAAGGAGCAAGTGTCTTTTAATTTCATGGCTGCAGTCACCATCTGCCGTGATTTTGGAGCCCAAGAAAATAACGTCTGTCACTGTGTCCATTGTTTCCCCGTCTATTTACCATAAAATGATGGGACTGGCTGCCATGATCTTTATTTTTTTGAGTGTTGAGCTTTAAGCCAGCTTTTTTCACTCTCTTTCATCTTCATCAAGAGGCTCTTCAGTTCCTCTTCACTTTATGCCATAAGGGTGGTGTCATCTGCATATCCGAAGTGATTGATATTTTCCTGGCAATCTTGATTGCAGCTTGTGCTTCATCCAGCCTGGCATCTCACATGATGTACTCTGCATATGAGTTAGATAAGCATGGAGACAATATATAGCCCTGAAGTACTTTTTTCTCAATTTGTAATCAGTTTCTTGTTCCATGTCCAGTTCTAACTGTTGCTTCTTGACCTGCATACAAGTTTCTCAGGAGACAGGTAAACTGGTCTGGTATTTCCATCTCTTTAAGAATTTTCCACAGTTCGTTGTGATCCACACACTCAAAGGCTTTAGCATAGTCAATGAAGCAGAACTACATGTTTTTCTGGAATTCTCTTTTACAGTAAGAAAACATATTTCAAACTCATGCATTCTTTAATAAAAATAACATTTTAATTTTATTATGAATTTCACCTATGTTTGTTGGGGAACATTTATAAAAGGCAGAAAGGTAGAAAGAAAAAAAAATGCCAACTGAAATTACAGCCTCCAGGGACAACAAGTTTTCTGAAATGTAACTTGACTGTATGCACCAGAGAGTGGTCTTGAGCCTTATGTGATTTAAGTGAACAGTTCTCAAACTTGATTAACTATTGAGTCAATGCTGGAACTAAGACACAAAAAGCAGCCAAACCTAGAAACTTTCCAGGTGACTGTTCTTATTTGTGTTTTTTAGAAAACTGCATAGGTTATTCTGTTATATAGTCATGGTTGAAAATAACTGGATTACACACTAAAAATAATTTTGTAAATGATGAAAAATAAAATGAAAAAATATTCCATCAGAAAAAAATGAGAGTGCACAAACTGGATATGTGATTTCTTTTCCTCAGCTGCCAAACGTCTTTAAATCACTCAGAGCCTTAAAACAACAGCAGAGAAATCCTGTCCACACGATGCTGCTTTGTGGTAGGAGAGTCCAACGTTAATCTTCTTGAGACAGTTTCATGCACCTCTGACTAGCTCCTGACCACAGACTTAAGCATCAGATTCCTGTTTTTTTGGCTACAGCTTCAAACCTCCCCATTAACTGATGACATGCTGTCTGGTATATTCACTTCCTAGTTTTCAAACTTTTGACACCAAATCTCCTAGATTCAGTATCCCTTTTATGTAATTTTTCTTTGGAAACACTTGTAACTTGTCTTTTTCTTTCTCTTCAGATTGGGAAGAGAGTCTATAGTTTCTCTTTGGGTTTGGTTGGTTGACTTTCTGTTTTCTTCCTCTTAGAAACTCCTTCCTCTTGCCCTGGCCTGGTGGAACTAGCTAGACTAACCGCACTGGGGAAACCAAAGGCCAACAGTCTCTCCCATGACTTTCTTTTGAACTCAGATTTTAAGCTGTAAAGAACAACAGAATAAAAGTGCCCTATTAGGGATCCTCTTTGGAGGGCCTTTTTCATTCTTCTTCAAGACTCTGAGTAGGTTTGTATGCACTGATGTGTACTCCTTTATTCATTCATTAAGCAAACATTGATGTTGTTATATTATTAAATGTTGCCAAGATTTAACAGTAGATTAATGAGCTAGGTTCTTCAATAAACTCTTGCAACATGAAGCTTTTTGTAATGACTTACTTAGTAGTCACAAATAAGTAGCTTTCAATTCTTCTTATAAATAAAAAATTCAGGGTTTGCAGTAAGTGAAGTTACAGATCACCTGAACCTTTTCACCAAAATGTGTCTTTACTCCCTCCGTTTGAAAATAGTATATGTATAAATGAATCAAGAAGTCTTCCTAGGAACTTAGAATTGCTACAGTGCACAATAGGTTACAACTAACTGGGGATAAACTCCTTAATGTAGAAGTTTACCAGCTTCTGCCAAAGATCACAGACTTAATTTGGGATCTCAGAGTTAGACAATTTAACACAAATATGGAAAATATTCCTTATAGCTCAGTTGGTAAAGAATCTACCTGCCATGCAGGAGATCCCAATTCGATTCCTGGGTCGAGAAGATCTGCTGGAGAAGAGTAGACTACCCACTCTAGTATTCTTGGGCTCCTCCTGTGGCTCAGCTGGTAAAGAATCTGCTTGCAATGTGGGAGACCTGGGTTTGATCCCTTGTTTGGGAAGATCCTCTGGAGAAGGGAAAGGCTACCCACTCCAGTATTCTGGCCTAGAGAATTGCATGGACTGTACAGTCCATGGGGTCACAAAGAGTTGGACACAACTGAGTGACTTTCACTTTCATGTATAAAACTGAGAAATGGTCCAAAAAAAACTAAAAAAAAAAAAAAAAAAAGAGGATGGTTGATTTTTATAAACTGAATTATCGTGGAACCTTTTGGCAAAGCCAATTCAGACCACATTCCTTCCAAACTCAATTCTTGTGAAATTGTAAAGCCAGGGACCCAATGCCATTCAGAAGTTTCACAAGACTCCTTAAGTGACTTCTCACCTGAGCCAGGCATTGAAGGGCAGGCCACTGTGTACTGTTTCCACTGCAGGATATTGCATGCTTTGAGTGATGTTGCCATTTTGTGGAGTTTCCAACACTGCAGCTCTTCCACCCAGTTGCAAACAATTTCACTGATCAATAGCTTGGGCTTAGCTTCACATTTATCTATCCAATAATTCATTTGGCAGGTGCAAACTAGACAAATTTTTAAGAAACCTCAAGAGTTTGGGGAGAAATAGAAAAAGATATTAAGGAGGACTTACTAGTCTCAAACTGTTTACAGAAATTTTAATTGTGTAATTTTTATTCTTCTTTCTTAAAGAAACAGCCACCAATAACTTTATCCCTGTTGTTTATTTGATGCCTTGAATATCAATGGTTTTTCAGATGTCTCCAGTCATTGGACTGTGTATATATGCTGCTGCTGCTGCTCCTGCTAAGTCACTTCAGTCGTGTCCGTCTCTGTGCGATCCCATAGACGGCAGCCCACTAGGCTCCTCTGTTCCTGGGATTCTCCAGGCAAGAGTACTGGAGTGGAGTGCCATTGCCTTCTCCAATGCATGAAAGTGAAAAGTGAAAGTAAAGTCGCTCAGTCGTGTCCAACTCTTCGTGACCTCATGGACTGCAGCCTACCAGGCTCCTCCATCCATGGGATTTTCCAGGCAAGAGTACTGGAATGGGTTGCCATTGCCTTCTCCGGTGGATATATAGATTTATCAAATATGGGAACAGGCAAGGAGTATTTGCTTACAGGAAACTCTGCTTCATATTGTGACTGGCAGAGTTAAGAATGATCATATGGAGACTTGCTTTCTGATTTTATTTTGTTAAGTGATATATTTACAAGTATGTACATATATATAGCAACATTGTGTGGACTTATTTCTTAGTTCAGCTACTAATAAGTGAAGTAAACCTGAGGGAAGTAGATAAACCGCTTTGTAACTAGTTCATCACTAACTTGAAATACTAACATCACTTTTACTTCAGGAGACTAAAGATATTAAACTCATGTAATTCATTAATGCATGTATGAAATAGCTTAAAGCAATTACAATCGTATAGTAGGCACTTAAATATTAACATAAATACTATACTCATGTTTTAATAAACATATATCTATCATTTGGTACTTTCTTTCCTAACACCACAAATTGTTGCTTCTGTTTTATATTTAACATGTTTTAAAAATAGATAATACATTTTAAAATTAAAATGCTAAAGAATATATACTGAAAAGTAAGTTTCTTTTCCTTCAGTTCAGTTCAGTGGCTCAGTCGTGTCCGACTCTTTGCTACCCCATGAATTGCAGGATGCCAGGCCTCCCTGTCCATCAGAAACATCCAGAGATCACTTAAACTCACATCCATTGAGTCGGTGATGTCATGCAGCCATCTCATCATCTGTTGTCCCTTCTCCTCCTGCCCCCAATCCCTCGCAGCATCAGAATCCTTTCCAATGAGTCAACACTTTGCATGAGGTGGCCAGAGTACTGGAGTTTCAGCTTTAGCATCAGTCCTTCCAAAGAACACCCAAGACTGATCTACTTTAGAAAGGACTGATTGCATCTCCTTGCAGTCCAAAGGACTCTCAAGAGACTTCTCCAACACCACAGTTCAAAAGCATCAATTCTTCGGTGCTCAGCTTTCTTCACAGTCCAACTCTCACATCCATACATGACTACTGGAAAAACCATAGCCTTGACTAGACGGACCTTTGTTGGCAAAGTAATATCTCTGCTTTTGAATATGCTGTCTAGGTTGGTCATAACTCTCCTTCCAAGGAGTAAGTGTCTTTTAATTTCATGGTTGCAATCACCATCTGCAGTGATTTTGGAACCCAAAAATAAAGTCTGACACTGTTGCCACTGTTTCTCCATCTATTTCCCACGAAGTGATATGGCCAGATACCGTGGTCTTAGTTTTCAGAATGTTGAGCTTTAAGCTAACTTTTCCACTCTCATCTTTCACTTTCATCAAGAGGTTCTTTAGTTCCTCTTCACTTTCTGCCATAAATGTGGTGTCATCTGCATATCTGAGGTTATTGATATTTCTCCCAGCAATTTTGATTCCAGCTCGTGCTTCCTCCAACCGAACGTTTCTCATGATGTACTCTGCATATAAGTTAAATAAGCATAGTGACAATATACAGCCTTGACCTACTCCTTTTCCTATTTGTTTATTTTGTTTGTTTGTTTGTTTCCAACAATAGATCTTTTTTTTATTATTATTAAATTTTTATTTTTACTTTATTTTACTTTACAATACTGTATTGGTTTTGCCATACATTGACATGAATCCACCATGGGTGTACATGAATTTCCAATCCTGAACCCCCCTCCCACCTCCCACCCCATATCACCAGTCTGTTGTTCCATGTTCAGTTCTACCTGTTGCTTCCTGACCTGCATATAGGTTTCTCAAGAGGCAGGTAAGGTGGTCTGGTATTCCCATCTCTTTCAGAATTTTCCACAGTTTCTTGTAATCCACACAATCAAAGGCTTTGGCATAGTCAATAAAGCAGAAATATGTTTTCTGGAACTCTCTTGCTTTTTCCATGATCCAGAGGATGTTGGCAATTTGATGTCTGGTTCCTCTGCCTTTTCTAAAACCAGCTTGAGCATCTGGAAGTTCACGGTTCACGTATTGCTGAAGCCTGGCTTGGAGAATTTTGAGCATTACTTTACTAGTGTGTGAGATGAGTGCAATTGTGCTGTATCCTTACAGTGCCTCAATTGTTATTTCATCCAGTAATGTTTTATGCTAACATCTATTTATTTAAGCTTTTGTTTGAAAAGTTAAAAGAACATGGTGAACATAAAAGAAAGAAAGTTATTATTTTATTCAAAATTAAAGTAGTTTTATTTCATTTGTTTTTTATAATGGTAATACGGTAATCTTGAAAAAAAAATTTGCTTGTTATGAAGCCGGCATTCTGCTACTGATATGCATAATGTCTCATGTCATTCCATCATCACAATAACTTTGTGAGGTAGGTGCTACTGTCAACTTAGCTTTATAGGTAAGTAATATCCTAAGCATAGCCATACTGGGATTAACAGTATGGTCTTAAATTTTAAGTTGTTTAAACTGCCAAAGAGTAGAAAAATTGTGTTTCTCTGAAAATAATCTTATAGTCTCCGTTCATTTTCTATTCACTTTTACACAACATTCCATCTACTTTTCATGAAGGAAATAACCTTGATTCAGACTCCGTGTCCAATCTCCAGTTCATTTTACACTGTCAACAGTTTGCACTTCCAAAACTCCAATGTTAGGAAATCTCTTGCTTTCTTAGAAGAACTTACTCTCTTTTGCTGAGATAATCATTTACAAAGCACTTACCCTGAATCCCAAGATCTTTTTGATTTATCTACATCTTAACAAGCAACTTTTTTGCCATAATGCACCTAGTTTGGCTTAATTAACAAAGATTACTCAATAATTTATTTACCACACAGCTAAAAAAATACATTTTTAGAATTTTAAAACAATTCTCCTTAGGCTATGAAATGAGGAAATTCAGTCTTTTAGCTTGGATAATTTGGACAGTGTAAAACAAAATTTTCTGATCAACTCTTGTTCAGGTTTACAATGTGTAACTGTCTGGTCTGGCCTTAGATGCCAGGATTTGAAGATACAACTTACTCCGTAGTTTGGAGAATGGAAACCATTATTTAAGAGCCCATTTTATAATTCAAAGACACACGTGCTACCAGAGGAATTTTATATAGATGCCTATTTAATGGAAAATAACTTTTGATAAATTTTCTGTTGAGATTTTTGGCAAGGAATATTTCACATTTTTGTAAGCACAGATTATCTGACCAGATGAATAGTTTCCTCTCCAGTAAGTCAATAGTGCCCTATATGAAAACATAGAAGTCACATCCACCCCTTTTAAATGAGAATGTTTTAAGATTCCCAAAGGCTGGGATTATGCTTCCATCCTCACTGATAAGTAGCTTTCCTGGCACCAAGGAAATGTATTTTGAGTAAGTGAATGTGTTCATGCATTGTTTGTCTGTAAAGGATATTTTGATAGCAATCTCTTGGATATGAGTCTAAGAGGATTGTTGCAAATTCCCTGGCACTAGAGAATTCTATGATGTAAAAAAAGAATTTTTGGCTCCTTAACGAAGCCCAGGGATTTATAGGGCTAGATATAATTGCTTCCAAGGTATGCTGGTGATGTACATGTGTTACACATAAAGTGTCTTATTTGAGGCCCAAGTGCTCACTACTATAAAATGGGACAGTGTCTATAGTGCACTTCTGAGCAGAGGCAGCCAATGTACATTGTTTTTATTTTGACGTTTGGTGTCTATGAACCATTTTGTTTTGACCTCTCAGTGATTGATCTCAACAGAAAAACTGAGATGGTTAAAAGAGCTTCATAGATCTTGAATATAATTTTATATTTTTTTTTGAAGTGAGACTTGGGAATTCAGAAATGTAGAGGAAAGAAAGGCATATGATTAGTGGTGAAAGTTCAAAGGAGTTTAAGAAAGATACAGAATGCTTGGGGCTGGTGCACTGGGATGACCCAGAGAGATGGTATGGGGAGGGAAGTGGGAGGAGGGTTCAGGATTAGGGAACTCATGTTCACCCGTGGTGGATTCATGTTGATGTATGGCAAAACCAATACAGTATTGTAAAGTAAAATAAATTTTAAAAATTAAAAATATTAAATTGCATTAAAATTTTTAAAAAGAAGTTAGTAGAACAAGGTAAAATAATGGAACCAGAGATTTTGTGTTTAGCCCATGTTCTGGATCTTCTCTCTGTTTCCTGTCAGACTCAATGTAGCCCTTTCAGTTCCCTTGGTATACAGGGAATTAATTTTCCCTCTTTTTTCTTTTAAAGCTTCTTCTTGATAAATAGCAAAAAAAAAAAAAAAAGAAAGAAAGAAAGAAAAAGAAAAGAAAAAAAGCTCTATTTTACAGTAACGATCTATTTCTTTTCCAAAAATATTTTCATATTAGTGGCAGAGATATTTAAGATGAATGAAGGAATAAATTGCTCAATATAGTTTTAGAGAACAGTGAAGTAGTTGGAGGAGATACTTTAGGACACATGAAAAGAGATCTGCCCAGGCATTCCTGAAATGATGCACCATAGACAACCTCCAGTAATAATGTTGCTTCCTGCTTAGAAGCCAACAGCTGCCTTTCAGAATTGCACTTGAGTTCTACGAGCTGGATGTGATTCATATTTGTTCACGGTATTTTGCTTAACCTTCACTGTGAATATTATCCAAAATAGTTGCTCCCTTTGAATTCAGATAATTCCATAAAGTAGCAACAATTTAGTAATTTTAACAGTGTGAATTTTAATAATATAAAGTTGACAAATCTATTTATTGACCAAATGTATTGATTCTTTCACTCTGAGGTTCCTCTAATCTTCCTTTAGGTCCAGTGGTACTTTGTAGATACCCCACTCTGTGAAGCACATCATGCTTAAATTATTCTCATTTTTCTTGTCATCTAATCTATTAAACTTCTGTGTCTTTTGTGAACAGTCTATTATTGTCATCTCTGTATCCTCAGGGGTGGTACTGACTGGCACAAAGGAACTCCTCAATAAATGTCTGAACAAGTGAATGAATGAGCCCTTCCCATGTGTGTGGTACTAACATGGGGGAAAGATGATAAAAATAGCCAATACTACTTTAGTGCATTTATAACTGCATCTTTGGACAAGCATGACACATCAAGGGATATACTTACCAAAGCAATTTATTTTTATCTCCTAGAGAATTTTAAAGTTATCTCTGTTGAGCTCTTTCTTCCTCTGGTCCATTAAATTCTAGTCACTTGAAAAGAAGTTAAGATTCTTATCAGTAAACAAAATATTCTTGCTTGTGTTATAGTTATACTTTGAACTCTTTTTTTCATTTAATGTTGAGGCTTCTTCTCAAGCCTGCTGTAGGAGGTGGGAATAGGGGTTTGAGAAGAACTGAAGCTGGGGGGTGCTGGGAGTCTCTTTGGAGGCCTTTGTGTGCAGCTGAGGGGTGTCTCATTAAAGGCTTTGTCATTTCAGAAAAGATGCTAAGGATTCAAAAATCAGTTCCAATCTTGTGTGATTATAAAGTGTTTTATATTTTCCTTTTGAAGCTAAGAGAAGTACTAGTTCTGCTGCTCGGCTGTGTCCAACTCTTTGAAACCCTATGTAGCCTGCCAGGGTTCTCTGTTCATGGGATTTCCAAGACAAGAATACTGGAATGGGTTGCCATTTCCTCCTCCAGGGGATCTTCCTGACTCATAGATCGAAACTGCATCTTCTGTGTCTCCTGTAGGTGGATTTTTTACCCGCTGAGCCATTGGAGAAGCCCCAAGAAATTATTCTCTATTAATTTTGATACTGGACAGTGGTGATTAGGAGGTAAGCAATCAGCTTGTCATCTTGAGACTCTTTTGTGAAACTAAACATTTTATTATTGTTATTTTTATTGATTTTATTGTTTTAGTATGTGGAGTCGTTTCCCTCACAGCTTTCAGAGTGGCAGGAATTGGTAGAGGCAGATAGAGTCAGGTCCAGCTGAAAAGAGCTGAAGTCTCTATGGGGTTGTCTCTGAGGAGAGTGCAGGCCTGTTGGAGGCCTTTTTACCTTGCAGCACCCCTTCTTCAGGGTAAATTACAAAGATACATAGTCAAAAGGGAGAAGCTGCCCTATCGTGTTCTGAGGTCAGTACTACCCTGAGGACCACAAGCACCTGTCCAGCACCTATCCTGAACCTTGCATCCACTTCACAGAGACGTCAGGAAGCTGGTTCTCTCCTGCTCCAGAGCTTTTGTCTTTGTGTAGGTGGTGTTATGCTTTCATATCTGCCATGTGGGGACTTCTTTCAAGGGAACATGGGAGCTTTGTATGCTGATTCTATCCATGGAAGAAGTAAAATTGGACAGAAACCCAACTGTAGAAAAGATCCCTGTCACAGGTGTTGACCTCTGGCTTTTCAGGGCTACCCTGCTTTCATCATCCACTCTTTGGTTTAGGGGATCACACCTGCATTCATGCTCAATCTCTTAAGTTGTGTCCAACTCTTTGCAACCCTATGGACTGTAGCCCAGCAGGCCCCTCTGTCCATGGAATTCTCCAGGAGAGAATATTGGAGTGGCTTGCCCTGCCCTCTTCCAGGGGTCTTCCCAACCCAGGGATTGAACTCATGTCTCCAGTGTCTCCTGCATTTCAGGTGGATTTTTACTGCTGAGCCACCAGAGAAGGAGTTAGTGGGGCATGGGCAACCTGTAGTTCATGCTAGAAGTTATATTATAAGGGAAAGAAAACCATTTCCTCCCAATGTCTCTTTGTGACACCTTTGAGGAGCTTTTATTTATTTATTTTTAATATAAATTTATTTCTTAAAATTGGGTAGATTGAGTAATATACACTCACCATAGCAACACAGCACACACTTTGAATGGGAGTCGCAGTGCATTGTTTGTACCCTCACCAAGAGACTCTGGAAAGAAAGATTTCAAATCTTCCACACGTATCTCTTTGGTCTTCATTACTCTCTCTTGTGGGGGGCCAACATGGCTCAAAAAGTTTCCTCTGGGTATCTTCCTTTATCCATAATTCATATTAAATTTACTTCTGTAGGATCTTGAGCTATTGCCTGGTTAAATCCTGTTTCTTAGTCAGTAAAATTGATGATAACAGTAGTGAAACGAAGTGAAGATGCTCAGTCGTGTCCGACTCTCAGCGACCCCATGGACCACAGCCTACCAGGCTCCTCCGTCCATGGGATTTTCCAGGCAAGAGTACTGGAGTGGGTTGCCATTGCCTTCTCCAGATAACAGTAGCACCAGCATCATTAGTTTGTTGGAAGGATTAAATGAGATCAAGTACTCAATATACTAAACCAGTATCTGACACAGTTAACTAAAGAATGGATCATGATTGTGATTATACTTGACAAGTTTAATTCTGTTCTGTTTCAAATATATCATCCACTCATAATTTAAAAGAGTACTTAAAATAATCCCTGTTTTTCAGAAGCAAATATATATGAAGAAGGTGAGTTACTCATGTATGTATGAGTATAAATAATGAAAATATATAGGTTAAACTGTAAATAGTGGCAGTCTCTCTGTTTTAGAATTACAGGTGCTTTTGTTTACCTCATTTTGGATGATTTAAAGTTTCCAATATTTTTAAGTTAGTCATCAAAATAATTTCAATAATAATGTAAATTATATTTTCTTTATTTTTAATTATTTACTTTTTAAGGTAAAGAGTTTGAGAGCAGTTTCCTCAGTCAAGCATTGTTCTTAATGTAGTCAGCTAGGCTTAGTGTAAGCCTAACCACTGTAGAAGATTCCACAATGAGACACTAACTGTGTCAACAGGTAATAAAAATATGAAGGGTGAGGGGAAGACAATGAAACCATTCTCTGACTTTATATGGAAAATCAGTATACTGCTGGTGATATTCTATTCACTGTTAAACTAGATGTGGCTTTATTTTCTAAATAGGAAACACTGGTAAGCAGCTAACAATTTCAAAGTTCATCTGACTTCAGAGTTGGAATGAAGGTACTTTGTCTCCCCTCTAGATCTCCGAATCCTGTAATTAGATATCCTTTACGGTGTTTGATGGATTTATCAGCTACAAGACGATGGGCAAATCTTTCTTATTTACACTATAATCTTTCTTAGCACAATAATATGTATGTAGGAAGATTTGAATAAAACTTATGGATAAAAGAAAAAACAAAATACTCTTCTACATATGTGTGCAAAAAAGTTCATGTTTCTTCCAGAAAGCAGATTTTGATGGAGGAGATTTGTTAGGAAATCGAAGTCTTCTTTGAGTATATGTGTGCATTATGGAAGGTGGGAAGAAACTGCAAATACATGTGACTAAGGATGGAATAGGCTATGCGGGGATGGGGAGGGTGTGTGGCATGGGCATGATGCTTCCTCCAAACTCAAATAAGCCCTCTCTAATTCTGCACATGGCCAACTGTATACGGTGGTTCTTTATTAGTACCAAGCAAGATATAATGATTCTGTTAATTAAAGGAGATAAGAGAGATTGGTTGGGGATGAAGGGGACTGATAGAAGTGAAGGAAACACTAAGGAAGGGGGTTCAGAATCACAGAAGTCAAGGGCCAGTATGATCCCTAGTGAAGTCTAGGCAACAGTCTCAACAGTGGCACGCCTCTGGAATGAATATGATAATTTTCTTTTGATGTCTTAATATCTCTATTCAAGATGCAAAATCCAACAACAATGTAACATTGGCCTGGCTTACATCTTGTGGTCATCCACTTCAGGGGGAAGACAGAGAGCTTTGTCAATGCTTCTCTAGACAGTATAGAAGGGAAAAGAATATTACTTACTCTGCCAGTTGAAAGGAAAATAGTTATTCTGAAGCAAAACAACTGGTAACAATGACACCACTTTTCCTCCTCAACCACATGACTTAAAATAGCTTCCACATTTTCTCTTTTGAAAATGGGCATAGCAATACCTCTCCTTCTTTAACTCCTGGTGTGATTTGAGGTCAGGAAAGATAATGAGTTTTGCAGAGAAGTGTTATTTAGTAAGCAATAAGATGCTATTTAGTAAACAATAAAGCTAGAAATTATAGTCAATGTAAAACAAGATAAAATAAGAATAACTACTATTCTCTCCAGAGTTTAGGATCTGAAAAAAAAAAAAAAAGTGAACATTTGTCTATCCAATCTGGTAAATAAGAGAACAATATCTAATGATCAGTATTTATGCTTTACTAGGTGACTGCAGCCATGAAATTAAAAGACGCTTGCTCCTTAGAAGAAAAGTTATGACCAACCTAGATAATATATTCAAAACCAGAGACATTACTTTGCCAACTAAGGTCCGTCTAGTCAAGGCTATGGTTTTCCCAGTGATCATGTATGGATGTGAGAGTTGGACTGTGAAGAAGGCTGAGCGCTGAAGAATTGATGCTTTTGAACTGTGGTGTTGGAGAAGACTCTTGAAAGTCCCTTGTACTGCAACGAGATCCAACCAGTCCATTCTGAAGGAGATCAGCCCTGGGTGTTCTTTTGGAAGGACTGATGCTAAAGCTGAAACTCCAATACTTTGGCCACCTCATGAGAAGAGTTGACTCATTGGAAAATACTCTGATGCTGGGAGGGATTGGGGGCAGGAGGAGAAGGGGATGACAGAGGATGAGATGGCTGGATGGCATCACTGACTCGATGGACATGAGTCTGAGTGAACTCCTCATGGGGTCGCAAAGAGTCAGACATGACTGAGTGACTGAACTGAACTGAACTGAGCTTGTCCTTGGTCTAGCAGCTTTACAGATATGATTAATGCATTCAGAATCTTAATTCAATACTCCGAATGACTTGCTGCTCATCTTGACCTGAGGTTGTAGCTATATCTTTTTCTCAGTCTTTTCTCTCTATTTTTCCCTTAAATATGTTAGGGAGCATTTATTATTTAATACTCTTCCTACAAGGGAGAAGATATCAGTACAGTATTCAAAACGGTTTCTAACATTGTAGAAACTATGTTCCTAACCGTCTTTTTTTTTTTTTTTTTTAATCATTGAAGTGGATCCTGATGATTGAATGTCTACCCTGATATCTTTCAAAGGAACTCCCTCAGAAGGAGTGATCCAGATGTTGAAGAACTGACATTTTCTAGGTTGTTCTGAAATATGTTTTATAAGAAAGAGAATCCTGGATGGAAGGGCTCTTAAAAGTCACAGTTAGCTGGGGAACCAAGAGACAGGCTCTGTAATCTTTCTGAAATCTATTCTCCTTTTTTTTTTTTAAATATAGTAATATGTGGTATTTGGCTCTTTTTTAAAAAGAGAAAAACAGCTATTTTTAATGAATATTTTCAATAAAATGAATTTGAGCAAACTCCAGGAAATGGTGAAGGACAGGAAACCCTGGCATGCTCCAGTTTGTGGGGTCACAAAGAGTTGTACACGACTGAACAACTTAAGAATAACAAAATTGAATATTTTCTATAACTTGCTTTGTACTCCCCACAGTATGCCTCTGAGATTTTTCATGTCAGTGCAGCATTCTTTTATCTATTAAATAGCATTTCATATTTGGAAATGGCATAATTTGTTTCATGATTCTAGCTTTGATGGATAATTTGTTTCTGAGTTTTCATTATTATAAACAATCGGCATGATATTCCATCTATGTACTTCCATAAATACCACTAGTGGTAAGTGTGTGAAAAATATACACATACAGAATTCTCAATCAATTTCAAGTTTATGTTTATGAATGGATAATCAATTTTTTCAACACTTCATTGGCTATTCATCTTTTTTACACTAAATTGAAGCTCAATTTTATACTAAATTCTCTAGCTTGTTTCATAGTTTTATTTAAGTATTTATTTATTTAACTGTATTCAGACATTTTATTTGCATTATTGTAATTTATCACATGATAATTTGAAAATTGCCTTGGCTGTTTTCATGCATATACACTTTTATGCAAAATGTTGAAATTTTGATTGGAATTACATTTTCAGATAAATTTAGATAATCTTTCTGGCCTTTCTTGGTGGCTCAGTGGTAAAGAATCCACCTACCAATGGAGACATGGCTTTGATCCCTGGGTTGGGAAGATATCGTTAAGAAGGAAATGGCAACTCACTGCAGTATTCTTGCCTGGAAATACCACGGACAGAAGGAGCCTGGAGGGCTACAGTCCATGGGGTCAAAAAAGAGTCAGACATGACTTAGCGGCTAAATGACAGCCATCTTTCTAATACTGTATTTACATTAAAAAATATTTCTGCTTGTTCAAAGCTTCCTTTACATCTTTCAGTATATATTACAGTGATTTTAATTTAGTCCACACTTTCATTGTTAATACAGAAATGCACTCAAATTTTGTGTATTGATCTTGTATCTGTCACTTAGCTGAACTCACATTAATTCTATGAAATTTTAAATAGATTACTTCGATTTTGTACATAGGCAATCATTTCATCTGTGAGTAGAGATAATCTTATTTTTCCCTTTCTTATCTGATGGCTTTTATTTTTTTCTTGCCTTGTTGTAGTGGCTAGTATATCCAGTACTATGTTGAGTAAGAATAGTGATAGAAGTCCTTGCCAAATTCTGTCTTACAGAGAAAACGCTCTCTCACAGTTTTTTATACTGAGTAGTTTTTTTTTTTTTCTTTTTCAGATGGTCCTTATCAAGTTGAGGGAGTCCTCTATCATTTCTCATTTCCTGAAAAATATTATGCATGAATTTTGTATTTTATTAAGAGTTATTTTCTTGCATCTATTGATATGATGATATGGTCTTTCTTTTCTAATCGGTTGATTTGCTGAAGTACATTAATTGGTTTTGGAATATCTAATTAGCTTTGTGTACATGAAATCAATCCTATTTGATCATGGTACACAATTCCTTTTCTATATTAATGAATTAAATATACTGATATTGTCTTAAGAACTTTGGGCTTCCCTGATAGCTCAAATGGTAAAGAATCTGCCTGCAATTCAGGAGACCCCAGTTCAATTCTTGGGTCAGGAAAAGTTTGCTGGAGAAGGGATAAGCTTCCCACTCCAGTATTCTTGGGTTTCCCTGGTGGCTCAGCTGGTAAAGAATCCACCTGCAATGTAGGAGACCTAGGTTCAATCCCTGTGTTGGGAAGATCCCCTGGAGAAGGGAAAGGCTACCCACTCCAGTATTCTGACCTGGAGAATTCCTTGGACTGTATAGTCTATGGGATTGCAAAGAGTCAGACATGACTGCGAGACTTTCACTTCACTTTGTGTCTAAATTCATGAGAAACATTGGGGTATGTGTGTCTCTCTGTGTGTGTATCTCTGTGTAGTTTAAAATGAAACATAAAAACGTTAGACAGTGTAAGATAATGAATCAAATGACACAGTATACTTTTTAAAAAAGACTCCTCATACTGTTTTAAGAACACTTGTATTGGTATAGAAGGAAAGATAGAAAGCTAGCAATAAAACAATTTGGAGGATGCTGTAGAGGTTGGAGAGTGTGTGGTAGAGCAAGTGTAGATAGTTTTCACTTTAGAAATCAGTAAGAAGCACAATTAGTTCCTAGATCTTAGTCTACAAATACCACCCTCTAACAAATGAAATAAAGTCTCCTTGGAGAAATATCTGAACTTCATAAGAATGTGGTGAACTTGGAATATCTTGTGGTATTTAATAGAAATTAAGAACATATTCAAAGCGTGGTGGAGACATATTAGAAAGATGCCATCTTGAAATAGTTCACATAGGCCAAATACAGTATAATTAGAGCATGAAAAAAACAATGACAGTACTACAGTACACAAACTGAATAAAAGGAGTACATAAGTCCATTGTGAATATAATAAAACAATAAGTAAACAAATATGGGAAACGGAAATATCTTTAGAGTAGAATGTCAGTCAACAAACAACGTATGCCTGAGAAGCTTAATACCCATTCATTCATTGACAGCAGACTTGCATGCTACCAGTGGATAACTCCACGGGACAAAGCTCTTACAGAACTAATTTTCTGAGTATTATGAAGTGTTAGCAGGAAGACTGCATAACAATAAATTTTAGTTCTTATTTTCTCTTTCCACTTTTTCTTTAAAAAAAATAAATTTATTTATTTTAATTGGAGGTTAAATACTTTACAATATTGTATTGGTTTTGCCATACATCAACATGAATCCGCCACAGGTATACATGTGTTCCCCATCCTGAACCCCCCTCCCTCCTCCCTCCCCATACCATCCCTCTGGGTTGTCTCAGCGCACCAGCCCCAAGCATCCAGTATCATGCATTGAACCTGGAGAGGCGATTTGTTTCATATATGATATTATACAAGTTTCAGTGCCATTCCCCCAAGTCGTCCCACCCTCTCCCTCTCCCACAGAGTCCAAAAGACTGTTCTATACATCTGTGTCTCTTTTGCTGTCTCGCATACAGCAAGACATTTAGAAAGATGGTAAAGAATTACCATCTTTCTTAATTCCATATATATGCATTAGTATACTGTATTGATGTTTTTCTTTCTGGGTTACTTCACTCTGTATAATAGGCTCCAGTTTCATCCACCTCATTAGAACTGATTCAAATGTATTATTTTCAATGGCAGAGTAATATTCCATTATGTATATGTATGACAGCTTTCTTATCCATACATCTGCTGATGGACATCTAGGTTACTTCCATGTCCTGGCTATTATAAACAGTGCTGCGATGAACATTGGGGTACACGTGTCTCTTTCAATTCTGGTTTCCTCGGTGTGTATGCCCAGAAAAATAAACGACCCAATCAAAAAATGGGCCAAAGAACTAAATAGACATTTCTCCAAAGCAGACATACAGATGACTAACAAACACATGAAAAGATGCTCAACAGCATTCATTATCAGAGAAAATGCAAATCAAAACCACAATGAGGTGCCATTTCATGCCAATCAGAACGGCTGTGATCCAAAAGTCTACAAGCAATAAATGCTGGAGAGGGTGTGGAGAAAAGGGAACCCTCTTATACTGTTGGTGGGAATGCAAGCTAGTACAGCCACTATGTAGAACAACGTGGAGATTCCTTCAAAAACTGGAAATAGAACTACCTTATCACCCAGCAATCCCACTGCTGGGCATACACCGAGGAAACCAGAATTGAAAGAGACACGTATACCCCAATGTTCATTTCCACTTTTTGTTGATGGCAGTGTGTGCAATAGGGAAGAAATTCCTTCTTCTATAGGAAGTGATTTTTTTCCACACAAAACTTTTGAATCATTAAATTTTCTAATAATCAGTTGTAATAAATCTTAATGATTATCAACTGCTAATTTTCTTAAAAAATTGCATTTATTTGGATCAATCCCTTTATAGTTTCTCTTTCCAAATTTGTTAATTATCAATATAAAAGTGTTTCTGAGGAAGCATTAGGTTTACAATATTGAATTTATTGACAAAAACCAATATAGATAATCTAATTTTGCATGATGTACTTTTATAGTTTTAACGATTATAAAGAAACAAGTTGTTATGTCAAGGCAGAAATTGATGAGGCAAATATTTTGTAATAAGCTTTTATTGTTATGGATTATTTTGTACTTTAATAGAACTTGTTTATTTCATTACATCTTGGCACATACATAAAATTAATTTTCTTAGCAGTTTGTCAAGAATGACTGTGCTGGTCCTGTAAGAGTTTCTAGTGAGTCATTTACTGTAATTGTTCTATTAGTTAATTTATAAACATTTATTTTCAAAGACTTCTCCACTTAACAAGTAATAGCATAGATGTTCTACCCAAGCAAAGGGAGGTGGTAATAATGATAAATTTACAGTCAACACAGTTCCTTCTAATTTAAGGTTTCTCTTTCAATGATCATATTAGGTGTATTAGAAATAATCATTACTGGAAGCATGTTAGTAAAGTATATTGTTCATAAATGCAGTTGAATTTTATTTGAGTTTTGCAGGATTCCAGAAGTGAAATATCTTGCTAAACTGTAGCACTTATCATCTGGTGTTTCGCCACTGATTTTCCCATTTTTCATTAATAAATATTTGCTATACTTTTGTATTTAGGGCAAATTATTGGCAAAATTGCTTTAACCATTTAAAAACTTTATTATTACCACTTATTTATTTTCTAAATTTTAGAACATGTTCTAATGTCATCATATGAGAAAGATATTTTAGAAGAGCTGTAAGTTTTGTATGTGTACATAACAAGTGTACCATATTCTTTATTTGCTCTCACTGTACTATACTGCTAGCAAAATAAACAACTTGATAAATTAGGAAGTGCAGGCAAAGATTTATTGAACTTATTTATTAATAAGCTAGACCAGGCACCCAGCTGCTTATTATTGTATGAAAATGCATTTTCTACCTCAAGGGAAAATCTTATTGCAAGCAAGATTAAAATAGTTTTGAAAATACAAGGAAACAGTGCTATAGTTGCAGTTTTCAAATGTTTTAGGGTAGATAATTTTGTATAAAAAATGGTTAAAATGAAGATTTAAGAGACAGATTCAGTAGCTCTGAGACCTTCATTTTGTATGTATGTATTGGACTAAATGGTCTCTTGGCTTCCTTAAACAGTCTATTAATATTGGCATTTCTAATTTTGAAATTTATGCTTCTTGTTAAACTTTAGAATCATTCCTCTTAAGCCTAGAAGCAATTATCTACTTGATGATAGCAATTTGATAAAGTCAACTAAAAATAGCAAACTTCATGGAAAACCTGTTATAAGCAAGGGATAATAAAGAAATGTCCTTATGAATTAGGTCAGTGATATTATTAAATCAGAATTACTGGACCTGGACAAGATCTTAGGGAGTATGTCGTAGAATGCCTTCTTGCTGGTCTTGTGGGGTTGCCGTTTGTTCTCTCAGGAGATGGCCTTTAACGCTCAGAATGGGACTTTTTCGTCTTTTGAACCAGCAACCAAATCTCTCATATTTGGGACTGAAGCACCATGCACAAGCCCAAATTCTAGGAATCCAAAATTTTTTAAATGGTGCAATTAAAAGTAAATAGAGATTAAAAAAGCCTGGTTCACCTGGTGCGGTTACTGTTGAAGGTACCAGATAGTGCCCTGAACCTAAACTTGACATGGAATGAAAAAAAATTCACACTTATGTCACAGTTATTTACCTATGTCTGTCCTTTAAGTATGGACAGATTTCAGAAAATTCAGGGCAACGATCAGGCTGCTAGTAACTCAGGGGACCAAATAGTGCCCACAAACACATCACAGTCTACCTGTTTGTAATTTTCAGTAGTTTGGAAGTGTGATGAGGAAGAAGAAAAGAGTTTATTCTCTAATCACGCCTTTCTCTGGTCACCCTTCAGATTACCCACCCCCAGCAATGGCCTCCCCAGCCAGAGGTCCAGGAATCATACTTCATTTCCATTCCCCCTTTCTTTCTGCAAGAACCAGCTCAGTGGCTTTAACTTAGAATTTGAGTCTATCTTTGTGATTAAAAAAAAAAAAAATCAATATATCTGGAGTCTGTTTTTCTTTTTATGTGCTAACAGATTTTTGGATCTTTAGCAACCTACAGATTTATGATTACCAAGATGTACAGAACAGAAAAGACTAATCACAAATGTGGGGAAACATATAGAGAGAAGTTTTATGTCCTCATTTTTGTATTTTTGGACATAGAATGTACAAAGTGCTGCAGGTGTTTAGTTTAGAAGCAACTTGTTTGAGGGAAAAACTGAGACTTTCTTCTGTTCCCGAAAGAGGAAGAGCAAGAGGGAGGAGAGAAACGCTGGCCAGAAACAAGAATTTTCACAGAATTATAAAATAGTGGTTGGGGATGGAGTGGAAATTTCCCATCTCCTGATGTTCCTTGCATAAACATCCTTGGGAGGACTTGTCTCTGACATTCAGCCACTGTCTATTGACTAGTCTCATGGAATATCGCTCCTAGTATGTCATACAGAGCTTGGAGTAAGGGAAAAAAATTAGAACTAGAGGGGTTACAGTTGCTGATCTTGCCATAGTAATCAAACAACTGAAAGAATGCTTCAGTAAGAATCTTGTTAATAGGCCAGGTTCTATAGAGTGATATTTTGTAGTCAATAATTTACCTCCAGGAGATTAAACAATAGCTGTCCTGATATTTAGGGGATGTTTTATAAAGTACTCATGAGAGTTTCAGAAATGGCACAGTTAAGGAAAATGTGTTTTTCTTCAAGGGCATATTCTATCCTTGTTACTAAATGCTTAATTTCAATATTTAACACTCCACTTTCAGAGTCGATTTGTATTTAAAAAACAAATGTAGAAAGCTCTATTTCTGAAAAACAAAAACAAAAATAAATTTGATTATTGTACACAACTACTGCTCTCTGCATGTACTTGGTACAACTTATATATTGTCTTGTCATTCAGGTGGATTTATAAGAGATATGCATGTCTACTCAGTCGGCAAAGTCCTGTCCAACTCTTAGAAACACCATGGACTGTAGCCCACCATTCTCCTCTGTTTACAGAATTTCCCAGGCAAGAATACTGGGATAGGTTGCCATTTCCTCCTCCAGGGGATCTTCCTAACCCAGGGATCAAACCCATATATCCTGCATTGGCAGGTGTGTGTTTTGTTTTGATTTTTTTGGCTCCAATGGAGCCACCAGGGAAGCCCATGAGATTAATTTCTCCTTTATTCATACAAAATGCTGGCCAAGGGAAAAAATTTGAATTCCAATAATCTGAGTCAAATCCTTAGTTGAGTGATTTCAGGCCATTTATTTAGCTGTTTAGGTCCTCATTTGCAGATGGAAATTTCAATCCTCTGTGTGTGTGTGTGTGTGTGTGTGTGTGTGTGTGTGTGTGTGTGTGCATGCATGCTGTGCTCATTCTCAACCCTTTCATACTCTTTGCACCCCATGGACTGTAGCTTCCAAGCTACTCTGTCCTTTGGATTTTCCAGGCAAGAATACTGGAAAATTGCCATTTCCTCCTCCAGGGGATCTTTCCAACCCAGGGATCAGACTTGAATATCCTATGCCTCCTGCATTGCAGGTGGATTCTTTACCTGCTGAGCCATCAGGGAAGCCCCATTCCCATGTATATCTACCTGGGAATAATGAGTGAGTACCCATCTCATAGAGTTGTAAAACTTAAATGAAATGTTTTAAATTAATATTAGCTACCATTATTATTAACTGTGTGGATTAGAACTCATTAAGTGTTGGAGGTAAGATAAAAATTTGGTAGTCTGGCTTGATACCTTGGTCTCATAAACACTGCATTATTCTCAATATATGACATAAAATGAATATTCAGAGAAGAAAGGTTAAGATGAAGGAGGAAGATGCTTTTGCTCATTGAAGTATCAAAGATCATCTTAGGGACAAGATAATTTAGTTTCTTAAAATGTTTATTGTATGTGTGCGTGCTAAGTCACCTCAGTCATGACCACCTCTTTGAGACTTTATGGACCATAGTCTTCCAGGCTTCTCTGTTCATGGGATTCTCCAGGCAAAAATACTGGAGTAGATTGTCATGGCCTTCTCCAGGGAATCTTCCTGACCAGAGATCAAACTCATGTCTCTTATATCTTCTGCAGCATTGGCAGCCAGGTTCTTTATCACTAACACCACTGGAAAAGCCCAAAAATATTTACTAAAACATTAAAAATTTGGAGGCTATAGCAGGGAAAATGGAGGACAGGCAGGTGGCAGAGCAGTGAACTGGGGCCACCAGAGGATCAAGAAGAAGCAGAAAAATCTGGGAAAGCTAAGACTGTTTCTTCCAGTAATGGAGGGAGAAATACCAACCATAGTGCTGAGAAGCAATAAGCAGAAGAAGCCATAGACCTCCCCCCCGCCAAAGCCTACTAAGATCTCCAAGTTTGGATTTCCCGAACATGGAGGTAGTTGGCAATCTACCAACTTGGTAGGTAGTCAGATGACAAAGAAAGTCCTATCCATTGAACTTGATTTAAGTAAGCCTAGAGAAACCTTTCCAACACTTACTCCAAAAACTATTTTAGTAGCAGCAGCTTAAATGAGGATGAAAATAGTGAACCAGATGAAAATAGTGAACCAGAGGACATGCCTCCAGAAGCAAAGATGAAGATGAGGCT
The DNA here is from genome assembly GCF_016772045.2 of Ovis aries. NCBI lineage: Eukaryota > Metazoa > Chordata > Mammalia > Artiodactyla > Bovidae > Ovis > Ovis aries. Next base: position 1,815,306 of record NC_056075.1, read on the forward strand.
TACTGGATGGGATATACCAACATCAGCAGGAGCAAATTCCATCAATAAAGGACATGGGTTTTCTGATAATTAGAAGATATGGAAGTGAAATATAAAACCTCATCTTAGAAATGTCCATGACCAAAATGATTAAATCATGTGTTTTGAAAATGGGGCATGGGGTGGGTGTAAACGAAAAAGGAACACTTTCCTTTTTTAAAGAATGACATTAGACTCCTTGGAGCATTTTTTTGTTTGTTTGTTTGTTTTGTTTTGTTTTAAAGACGGAGTGGTACACTAATAAGTGAGAATTTGAAATTAGAGGTAATTTATGTTTTATATACAAATTTTAAGGCATTAACTAATTTTGTATTTTCATGTGATTAGTTTCCAAAGTTAAAAGATAATTTTAAAAAATCAGAAATGTTACGTTTCTAAGAACTGCATATTTTTAGACACAACTATTAGCACATTAAGAGGGAAGCAAAAAGTTGTCTCTTTAAACTGCAAGCAATTGCTCTAATTTAACTCCTGTGTTAACTGATGCTGTCTGGTTCCCAGGGACAAATACAGAAAGAAGGGAGTATTGTATTGGGAGGAAAATGTTACTGGATATATTAACTGAGAAAATAAATTAGATAAAATGAAAACATAGCTCTGTTTTCCCCTAATGGCATTTATTTTGTTTCAAATCATCAGAGACTACTTATTGCATTGCTATCAGTGGATACAGATGTGTACCAAGCTCTTTAGAGAGCGGACTTTTGGACTCTGAGGGAAAGGGAGAGGGTGGGATGATTTGGGAGAATGGCATTGAATCATGTATACTATCATGTAAGAAATGAATCGCCAGTCTATGTCCGATGCAGGATACAGGATGCTTGGGGCTGGTGCATGGGGATGACCCAGAGAGATGTTATGTGGAGGGAGGTGGGAGGGGGTTCATGTTTGGGAACGCATGTACACCCATGGTGGATTCATGTCAATGTATGGCAAAACCAATACAGTATGGTAAAGTAAAATAAAGTAAAAATAAAGTTTTAAAAAAATAAATAAATAAAAATAATATTTTAAAATTTATATAAACCATTGAGAATTTAAAATAACATGTTTCATTTTAAAGGGTCTTGTCTACCTTTATTATTCTTCAGAGAACAGCCATTTTCTACCAAATTAAATAGTTATATTGTGTGTGCTTCTCTAGATTTTTGTTATCTAGTTCTGTTAACATTTCCACCAGCTCTCAAGGAAAATTGTAAAGAAGCTCTTTCTTCTAAAAAAGGAAGCTACCATCAGTAATTTAAATGTAAATAATAGTTAAATATTTGGCTGTTATTTTTTCAAAGGGTATAAACACCAAAAAAGGCAACATTGTATGAAGACGGGAAATAAGAAGGATATACTATCTGTGGATTTATCAAGTAATTTATGTTACTAACTTGTGAAATCCAATTTGTTCTGAACTAATTTATAGGAATTCTTATTTAACACAAAGCCTTTGACTGCATGGATCACAACAAACTGTGGAAAATTCTTAAAGAGATGGAAATACCAGACCAGCTTACCTGCCTCCTGAGAAATCTGTGTGCTGGTCAAGAAGCAACAGTTAGCACCAGACATGGAACAATGGACTAGTTCAAAATTGGGAAAGAAGTACATCAAACCTGCATATTGTCACTCTGCTTACTTAACTTATATGCAGAGAACATCATGTGAAATGATGGGGTGGATGAATCACAAGCTGGAATCAAGATTACTGGGAGAAATATCAACAGCCTCATATATGCAGATGATACCACACTAAGGGCAGAAAGCGAAGAGGAACTAAAGAGCCTCTTGATAAAAGTGAAACAGGAGAATGAAAAAGCTGTCTTAAAACAGAATTCAGAAAACTAAGATCATGGCATCTATTCCCATAATTTACATATATATAGGTATATACATATATGGCTGATTCATGTTGACATTTGGCAGAAGTCAACACAATTTTGTAAACCAATTATACTTCAATTAAAAACATAAAATTGAAAAAACAAAGATACTCAGCATTAATAAAACCAAGATCACGAAATCTGGTCCCATCACTTCATGGTAAATAAACGAGGAAAATGTGGAAAGAATGATAGATTTTATTTTCTTGAGCTCCAAACAACTGTGGACAATGACTGCAGCCATGATATTAAAGGACACTTGCTCCTTAGTAGGAAAGCTATGACAAACTTAGACAGAGTATTAAAAAGCAGACATAATTTTGCTGACATAGATCTGTATAGTTAAATTTATGTTGTTGTTGTTTTGTTTTGTTTTTCCAATAGTCGTGTATGGATGTGAGAGTTGGATCATAATCAAGGCTGAGCACTGGAGTATTGGTGCTTTCAAACTGTGGTGTTGGAGAAGACTCTTGATAGTCCCTTGTACAGTAAGGAGATCAAACCAGTTAATCCTAAAAGAAATCAATCCTGAATATTCATTGGAATTACTGATGCTAAAACTGAAGCTCCAATATTTTGGCCACCTGATGCAAAGAGCTGACTCATTGTAAAACACCCTGATTCTGGGAAAGATTGAGGGCAAGAAGAGAAGAGGATGAGAGAGCATGAGATGGTTGATGGCATCACTGACCCAATGTACATGAGTTTAGTAAGCTCTGGGAGTTGGTGATGGACAGGGAAGCCTGGCATGCTGCAGTCCATGTGATCTCAAAGAGTCAGACACAACTTAGTGACTGAACAACAAAATTTACCAAAATAGCATGGCTTAACTGCATACATATTAACCAGTGGCCTCTCAAAAGCACATTTAAGATACTGAAAACAAAAGGAAAGTGCCAGGAGCCACCACGGGAAATCCCACCCATGACAAGGTCATGTGGAAGAGGACTGTTAAGCAAGGCTTCAGAACTCAATGGGCTCCCTAGGCTTTCTCGAGCATCTACCCAAAAACCAGAATCTGTCTGTTTTACTACTTCATGATTTTCACCAACTCGTCTGACATTAATAGGGGTCTATTTCTGACCACCTTTCTCTGGAGAAAATTAACTTAGGGCTATAGCTAATAAGTCTCCTGGACATGAGAGAAATATTTCAAATCAAACCCCCTCTGTTAGCATTATAGCTTGCTTGGCAGGTATACCCAGACACTTGCAGCTACGCATATGATTATTTACATCCTCCCAACTGTGAGAGGCATGGAAAGCCTAAAACATAGAGCCTTTTGAAGAGTTAAAAGTTATTAGAATAGTGCTAGGCATAGGATTTCATTATTGGGCCAATGCTTGTTGCTAAGTTCCCATATCTCTTATCCACTGTGCACCTGGGAGTGCATTAGTTAACATAGTTGGAAAGTAAGAAAAACAAGTGTAGCCTTGAAATTAACCACATCAGACTTTTGAGCTAATTGGTTCTTTCTTGTAACTCACTGCACCTTTGCTTCATGAGAATGTAACTTTGTTTAATACTTTTTGATGCTGACATAGGTTAGAAATATAAGAAAAAACATTTCAAGGGAAAATACGTTTTCTGGTTGAACAGCCTTTATCAAAAGAGGGTCATTAAATGTTCATAGGCCTCCAAGGCCAGAGGATAATGTACACAACATTGTCTATGGGAAAGGTTTGCAGAAAAAAATTCTGGTTTCAATAAAGACAAAACAGATGTTATATTTGGGCTGACTCTGTATGACTTTGCATCTTTCATTTCCCTCTATGTACAAGTAAAGGTATAAAAGACCCTTTTGAAAATAAAGCTATTGGGCCTCGCTTGAAGAAGCTTGGTCACCCCGTGTTTTTCTTTTTTCTCTTTTTTTCTCTCTTATTTTCTTTTTCAGGCTGATCCCTGGGAGCATAGATTCTCCCTGCATTCACTTATCTGTCCGGGTTTCTAACACCTGAATGGGAAGATGTTCTGCGTCTTCACTCCCTCGGGAGACCGGGAAGGAACCTGTGGCCTCCGTGAATAGGGCAAACTTGTCTCGAAGTTTTATTGGCTTTCTATGTAAACCAAGGAATACCAGCCTCTTTCTCTACTCTATTTTCTTATCTACAATATTCTTTCCTTATCTCTGTCTAAATCATCTGCCGATGCTGTTTTTCCTTCAGGTTCCCCTGGATCCTGTGGGGGCTGGACCCAGGCAAGTGGTGCCATGAAGAGGGACCTGAAAGGTAATCCTCCCCCATTGTGCCGTTACTCGAAACGGATAGGTCCCCATTCAGGGTTTCCGGGACCCCCGCCCCCCACATAAGATAGATAGGGAAAGAGAGGTGGGAAGTATTGGGTTGAAAGAAACCCTGTAGACAGGTTGAAAGAAACCTCAAGTGCTGATTCTTGCAATATAAGACAAGAAATCAGTGTTAAAGTGTTAACTCTTGCAATATAAGATAGGAGATCTGTGCTAAAATCTTAAATCTTTCTCTATAGAAATCAGTACTGAAATCTTAACTCTTTCTCTACAGAAATTTCTGACATGGATAACAATGAGTCAAAAGAATGACAACTCTTTATATAACTAATTTTGCAACTGTTAAAAGAGAAATTAAATTTAAAAAGGCTAGTGTTCAATCCCTTTTTATATTTGTATAAAAACAATGTCCTTGGTTTCCAGAAGAGGACACTATTAGTTTAGATACTTGGGAAAAGGTAGGAGAACAACTAAAAACTTACTATACTTTACATGGGCCAGAAAAAGTTTCCTGTAGATGCTTTTGCTCTGTGAAATATGATTAAAAATGTCCTGGATTCCCGTCATGAGGCTGTTAGATAGCCTATTAGAGAGGCTATAGCAGTGGATGGTGGTAGGTCTCCACTTTCTGTGCAGATCATATTTTCTGCTGTTTGACAGAGAAAAGGAGGGACACTGTGCTCTACCTGCCGAGAAAGGAGAGGGCTTACAGGACGCTGTGGCCTGGCACACTGGCGAGCCCTCTCCCCTCTACACAAACCTTTAAAAACTTATCCACCACTTTCTGATTTAAGGCGATCACTGCCGCCTCCATTTGCACCTCCCAGGGTCCAGGAGTTCCCCACTTTGTCCCCAAAGCCTCTTAAAGCGTTGCCTAAGGCTGAAAAAAATAAAAAGTTTTTTGAACAAAGTAACTTTGAAAGCAGACGGGTGCATAATTTGCAGAGCGTGCTTAGGGGTCCTCACCCAGGCTAGGAGAAAAGCAGAACATCGAAAAGGAGACTTGGCAACAATATTAACCCCTGATGTGCCAGTTACTCCAATTCCAATGGGAGTAGCTGGCCCCCTACCTGAGGACATTGTGAGACTTGTGCTAGGGTGTAGCTCGCTTTGTTTTCAAAAAAATTTCAGCCGTGCCTGGTATAGTAAATTCTGATTATATTAGAAAAATTAAAGTTTTGATCTTGCCGCCTACCAAAACTGTGTAAATTAATAAAGGTCAAAGAGTAACACAGCTTTTGCTTTTACCTTATTATAAGAAAGAAAAACCGTAACTTCTCAGGCTAGGGGATCCAAAACATTTAAATCTAGTGATCTAGCCTTTTGGGTACAAAAAATTACAGCGCCAAGGCCTTTAAAAGATCTTTTAATTCAAAAAAATAAGATGTCAGTGCTGTTAGATACTAGAACAGATGTTTCTTATATTGCTAAAAAAAAGATTGACCCTATTCCTACCAAGCCAACACTGGTCAATCAGATAGCTAAATTAAAACAAACAAGAAAAAATTAAGTATTCCTCTCCACATCATGTTTTATACCATGCTTTGTTTGTAATTAATCATTTAAACATAGACACACAGAGACAGACTACAATGACAAGGCACTGGACTCCTAAAGAGGCTACGACTTGGCCCCTGGTCAAATAAAAAGATCTCCTTGCCAGAGAGTAAAAAGGACCAGACGTGTTGCTAACTTGGAGAGGGTATGTTTGTGTGTTTCTACAGGATTCCACTTTTCCTGTTTGGATCTCAGACAGACTGATTCGCCATGTCACAATCCCCCAGACATCCAGTTCCCCCATTGCTTCGACCACAAAAGAAGAAAGACACTCCTCTGCCCTTGCCTCTGCTGCCCACCTGAAAAGTCCAACAGACTCTAAGACGACTGACAAAGAAATCTCAGAAAAAACTTAATGTACAAATAAATTGTTCAGGTGGACCTAATGTAATGTCTTGTAAACAATGTATGCTCTCATCTTGTTTAACCCCTTAATATAATGTTTGCTCCATTGTGGTGTTAAAATGCCCATCCTATCTTATGGTGCCTGTAGCTGTAACCACTTATTGGTATGATACCTATGGTCTTGCTGTGCTACAACAACTACAAGATTTAATGCAATCACGATGGTTTGTGGGCTTATTTATCTTAAAAATATCTGCTTTAATGACAACAAGTTCTTCTGTTCCTTTAATTACTACTGTTACTATTACTGTTACTGTTATTGTTGCTGTGACAGCAATGTCATTGGCTCAACAAGTGTATACTGCCCAGTATGTTAATACTATGTCCAAAAATGTTTCTTTGGTGTTGGCAACACAGGAGGTTGTAGATGGGAAGCGAGAGGTGGGGGTAGATGCTCTGGAAGAGGTGATGATGCATGTTGGGGCTGAATTGTAGGTTTTGAAAGTGGAGTTGGCATTGTCCTGTTGTGCCAACAGCCAGTGGATTTGTGTGACACCCCTGAGGGTAAACGAGATGGACTGTGGCTAAGAGAGAATGGGGAATTATGTTTCGAGGGTATTGGGACAGCTCCAACATTGGTTTGGATTTGGGAAAACGTCACAGTCAGGTAGAGACCTTGGAACGCTCCCGATTAGAATTTACTGCCGCTGGAGCAGCTAATGACTTTTTCCACACCTTTTCTAATTTCATTTCTGAAAAAAATATTCTATCTACTCTCTTTAGCTATGCTGCTCTAGCCATTTTTATCCTGCTTCTTATAATTATTCTTCCTTGTTTTGTCAAAACTCTTAGACAAAACACTCAGAAGCTCGAGACTGAATTACACCTGGCTGTCTCTAAGAAATTAAAAAAAAGGGGGGGATATGCCGGGAGCCAGCACGGGAAATCCCACCCATGACAAGGTCATGTAGAAGAGGACTGTTAAGCAAGGCTTCAGAACTCAATGGGCTCCCTAGGCTTTCTTGAGCATCTACCCCAAAACCAGAATCTATCTGTTTTACTATTTCATGATTTTCACCAACTCCTCTGACATTAACAGGGGTCTATTTCTGACCACCTTTCTCTGGAGAAAATTAACTTAGGGCTATAGCTAATAAGTCTCCTGGACATGAGAGAAATATTTCAAATCAAACCCCCTCTGTTAGCATTATAGCTTGCTTGGCAGGTATACCCAGACACTTGCAGCTACGCATATGATTATTTACATCCTCCCAACTGTGAGAGGCATGGAAAGCCTAAAACATAGAGCCTTTTGAAGAGTTAAAAGTTATTAGAATAGTGCTAGGCATAGGATTTCATTATTGGGCCAATGCTTGTTGCTAAGTTCCCATATCTCTTATCCACTGTGCACCTGGGAGTGTATTAGTTAACATAGTTGGAAAGTAAGAAAAACAAGTGTAGCCTTGAAATTAACCACATCAGACTTTTGAGCTAATTGGTTCTTTCTTGTAACTCACTGCACCTTTGCTTCCTGAGAATGTAACTTTGTTTAATACTTTTTGAAGCTGACATAGGTTAGAAATATAAGAAAAAACATTTCAAGGGAAAATAAGCTTTCTGGTTGAACAGCCTTTATCAAAAGAGGGTCATAAAATGTTCATAGGCCTCCAAGGCCAGAAGATAATGTACACAATATTGTCTATGGGAAAGGTTTGCAGAAAAAATCCTGGTTTCGATAAAGACAAAACAGATGTTATATTTGGGCTGACTCTGTATGACTTTGCATTTTTCATTGCCCTCTATGTACAAGTAAAGGTATAAAAGACCCTTTTGAAAATAAAAACAATTGGCCTTGTTTGAAGAAGCTTGGTCACCCCGTGTTTTTCTTTTTTCTCTTTTTTTCTCTCTTACTTTCTTTTTCAGGTTGATCCCTTGGAGCATAGATGCTCCCTGCGTTCACTAATCTGCCCAGGTTTCTAAGGCCTCAATAGGAAGATGTTCTGTGTCTTCACTCCCTCGGGAGACTGGGAAGGAACCTGTGGCCTCCGTGAACATGGCAAACATCTTGTCTCGAAGTTTTATTGGCTTTCTATGTAAACCAAGGAATATCAGCCTCTTTCTCTCCTCTATTTTCTAATCTACAACATTCTTTCCTTATCTCTCTCTAAATCATCTGCCGACGCCGTTCTTCCTTCAGGTTCCCCTGGATCCTGCGGGGGCTGGACCCCAACAGGACAGAAAATGCTTATTTAAACATATTTTATGGAATCTTTGACTACATATACCTTGTTAATCTTCAATGTTGGATAGCGCCTCTAGGCCCTCCTGTGCTCCTCGGGCGTGGGGTTGCTCCTCCCAGCTACCGTCACTGACCTCAGACGTGGGGTAGCTCCTCTCAGCTGCTGTCCCTGGCCTCAGACATGGGATAGCTCCTCTCAGCCGCCACCCCTGGGCTTGGACGCAGGGTAGCTCCTCACAGGCGGTGAGGCTATACCCATCTTCAAAGGTAAGGATCAGCAGCTGTGCTTTGCTGGAACAGCCGTGAAGAAATTCCCCAAGCCCAGGGTAAGAGAAACCCAAGTAAGATGGTAGGTTGCAAGAGGACATCAGAGGGCAGACACACTGAAACCATACTCACAGAAAACTAGTCTATCTAATCACACTAGGACCACAGCCTTATCTAACTCAATGAAACTAAGCCATGCCCGTGGGGCAACCCAAGCCGAGGGGGTCATGGTGGAGAGGTCTGACAGAATGTGGTCCACTGGAGAAGGGAATGGCAAACCACTTCAGTATTCCTGCCTTGAGAACCCCATGAACACTATGAAAAGGCAAAATGATAGAATACTGAAAGAGGAACTCCCCAGGTCAGTAGGTGCCCAACACGCTACTGGAGATCAGTGGAGAAATAACTCCAGAAAGAATGAAGGAATGGAGCCAAAGCAGAAAAAATACCTGGCTGTGGGTATGTGACTGGTGATAAAAGCAAGGTCTGATGCTGTAAAGACCAATATTGCATAGGAATCTGGAATGTCAGGTCCATGAATCAAGGCAAATTGGAAGTGGTCAAACAAGAGATGGCAAGAGGGAACATCGCCATTTTAGGAATCAGTGAACTAAAATGGACTGGAATGGGTGAATTTAACTCAGATGACCATTACATCTACTACTGCGGGCAGGAATCCCTCAGAAGAAATGGAGTAGCCATCATGGTCAACAAAAGAGTCCAAAATGCAGTACTTGGATGCCATCGCAAAAACGACAGAATGATCCCTGTTCGTCTCCAAGGCAAACCATTCAATATCACAGTTATCCAAGTCTATGCCCCAACCAGCAATGCTGAAGAAGCAGAAGTTAAACGGTTTTTTGAAGACCTACAAGACCTTTTAGATCTAACACTCAAAAAAGATGTCCTTTTCTTTTAGGGGACTGGAATGCAAAAGTAGGAAATCAAGAAACACCTGGAGTAACAGGCAAATTTGGCCTTGGAATGTGGAATGAAGCAGGGCAAAGACTAATAGAATTTTGCCAAGAAAATGCATTGGTCATAGCAAACACTCTCCTCCAACAACACAAGAGAAGAGTACATATGGACATCACCAGAAAGTCAACACCAAAATCAGATTGATTATATTCTTTGCAGCCAAAGATGGAGAAGCTCTATACAGTCAACAAAAACAAGACCAGGAGCTGACTGTGGCTCAGATCATGAACTCCTTATTACTAAATTCAGACTTAAATTGAAGAAAGTAGGGAAAACCACTACACCATTCAGGTATGACCTAAATCAAATCCCTTATGATTATACAGTGGAAGTGAGAAATAGATTTAAGGGCCCAGATCTGATTGATTGAGTGCCTGATGAACTATGGACTGAGGTTCATGACATTGTACAAGAGACAGGGATCAAGACCATCCCCATGGAAAAGAAATACAAAAAAGCAAAATGGCTGTCTTGGGAGGCCTTACAAATAGCTGTGAAAAAAAGAGAAGTGAAAAGCAAAGAAGAAAAAAAAAAGATATAAGCATCTGAATGCAGAGTTCCAAAGAATAGCAAGACGAGATAAGAAAGCCTTATTCAGCGATCAATGCAAAGAAATAGAGGAAAGCAACAGAATGGGAAAGACTAGAGATGTCTTCAGAAAAATGAGAGATACCCAGGAACATTTCATGCAAAAGGGGCTTGATAAAGGACAGAAATGGTATGAACCTAAGAGAAGCAGAAGATATTAAGAAGAGGTGGCAAGAATACACGGAAGAACTGTACAAAAAAGATCTTCATGACCCAGATAATCATGGTGATGTGATCACTCACCTAGAGCCAGACATCTTGGAATGTGAAGTCAAGTGGCCCCTAGAAAGCATCACTACGAACAAAGCTAGTGGAGGTGATGGAATTCCAGATGAGCTGTTTCAAATCCTGAAAGATGATGCTGTGAAAGTGCTGCACTAAATATGCCAGCAAATTTGGAAAACTCAGCAGTGTCCACAGGACTGGAAAAGGTCAGTTTTCATTCCAATCCCAAAGAAAGGCAATGCCAAAGAATGCTCAAACTACTGCACAATTGCGCTCATCTCACATGCTAGCAAAGTAATGCTCAAAATTCACCAAGCCAGGCTTCAGCAATACGTAAACCATAAACTCCCTGATGTTCAAGCTGGTTTTAGAAAAGGCAGAGGAACCAGAGATCAGATTGCCAACATCCACTGGATCATGAAAAAGCAAGAGAGTTCCAGAAAAACATCCATTTCTGCTTCATTGACTATTGCAAAGCCTTTGACTGTGTGGATCACAATAAACTGTGGAAAATTCTGAGAGAGATGGGAATACCAGACCACCTAACCTGCCCCTTGAAAAATCCGTATGCAGGTCAGGAAGCAACAGTTAGAACTGGACATGGAACAACAGACTGATTCCAAATAGGAAAAGGAGTGTGTCAAGGCTGTATATTGTCATCCTGCTTATTTAATATCTATGCAGAGTACATCATGAGAAACGCTGGACTGGAAGAATCACAAGCTGGAAACAAGATCGCCAAAAGAAATATCAATAACCTCAGATATGCAGATGTCACCACTCTTATGGTAGAAAGTGAAGAGGACCTAAAAAGCCTCTTGATGAAAGTTAAAGAGGAGAGTGAAAAAGTTGGCTTAAAGCTCAACATTCAGAAAACGAAGATCATGGCACCCGGTCCCATTACTTCATGGGAATTAAATGAGGAAACAGTAGAAACAGTGTCACACTTTATTTTGGGGGGCTCCAAAATCACTGCAGATGGTGATTGCAGCCATGAAATTAAAAGACACTTTCTCCTTTGAATAAAAGTTATGACCAACATAGATTGTATATTCAAAAGTAGAGACATTACTTTGTCGACTAAGGTCCGTCTAGTCAAGGCTATGGTTTGTCCTGTGGTCATGTATGGATGTGAGAGTTGGACTGTGAAGAGGGCTGAGCACCGAAGAATAGATGCTTTTGAACTGTGGTGTTGGAAAGCCTCTTGAGAGTCCCTTGGACTGCAAGGAGATCCAACCAGTCCATTCTGAAGGAGATCAACCCTGGGAGTTCTTTGGAAGGAATGATGCTAAAGCTGAAACTCCAGTACTTTGGCCACCTCATGTGAAGAGTTGACTTATTGAAAAAGACAGTGATGCTAGGAGGGACTGGGGGCAGGAAGAGAAGGGGATGACCGAGGATGAGATGGCTAGTTGGCATCATGGACTCGATGGATGTGAGTTTGAGTGAACTCCGGGAGATGGTAATGAACAGGGAGTCCTTGCATGGTGCGATTAATGGGTTCGCAAAGAGTCGGACATGACTGAGCGACTGAACTGAACTTCATGATGTAATTATATCAAGATAATGAAAATAACTTGCTTTAACATAGGTAAACTACCCATTTTTGTTCACTTTAATATTTATCTTGAAATAGCATTCCTCTCCTACTTTTTATTTTCTTACTCAATTGAGATATTTACCTAGGGTCAAAGCAGGAAAGAGAAACCACTGAGATTACAGAGAGAATAAATTCATAGAAATTTGTAAACAATTAACAACTGACCAGAGGCCTGATATTACTGTCTTCTTAAGCAAAGTCAGTTTTGCATCCACCTAGACATAGTATTATATTAGAATTATATCTGATGTATTTAAGTCACTGTGAACTTGTCTTGATACTGAGAAAGACAGTCACTAGACAATTAAGATGCTTTATTCAGACTATTGCAATAAGGAGGATGGTTATTATTGAGAACTTCTCAAAGAAAAGAAAGGGTTTTATAGGGACAGATAAACAATGGATTCATCCTTGAGTCTTATAGGTGTCACAAGGAATGGAAGGGATGGCATTTTCTTGGGACATGTAAGACAAAGTGGCCCTCTGAGATTGGCTGTTTCACAGAACACAACTGATGGAGGTATTTAGGAAGCTGAAAGGGTGAGAAGATTTCATAACTATCACTGTTTTCTGGACCACAAAGCTCATGTAAAGTTCAACATTACCAGAACTAGGTATTCTTCAGATTATTTAAATATGAAGAATTTTATAGTGGGGATGTTCACCTATTTAAAAATGTTTAAAAAAAAAACTTCATGAAAGAATAAATTGTATAAGATAAACTGAACCTATTTGAAGTGTGCAATTTGATTAGATCATGTAAAACCATCACCAGATTCAGGATAATGAGCATATTCATTACTTATGTAATTTTTTTCATGCCACCCATTTTCAATTTCTGTCTCCTACCCTTATTTACCAGACACTAATTAAATGCCAGATATTTTTCATACACTCATTTACTGAGCCTGGAAGTAATGATTTCACTTAGAAATCGTTCCTTATTCTTCACGTTCAAATCTCACATCAGCAGAATGCAGTGGTTAATATCTCCCGCAAGGAGTCAGAGCTACATTTCAACCCTAGCTCTGCCCCTTTTAAGGTAGTAACATCAGACGAATCACTTAATTTGAGCCTTTATTAAATGAGGATATATTAGAAGTGGAGTCATAAGGTTTGTAAGAGGATTAAGCTATACAATATATTTAAAGAGTGAAACTCAGTGTATGATATAAAGAAGAAGTAGGTAGTGATTCATATAATATTAGTTATTTGTATAATAACTTTTTCTATCCTGGTTAATATGCAAACCAAAGCCACAACTCTGAGTGAGTAGAGTAACAGTGCATGGAAAATTTTCCTTAATTCAGATTAATGGTAATGTTTAAACTGAATTAATTTAAAAAGAGCAATGCATGGATTATTAAAACTATATATTTATAACTTTTGAATTCAGGCATTATCAGGAGCTCTGCTAACAATTGAGTCTTTAGTCTAAAAGAATAAAAAAATAGTTGTTAATTAGCATATAAAAGCACCTATTAAATGATAATCTTATTCCTTCAGTTCAGGTCAGTAGCTCAGTCATGTCCAACTCTTTGCAACCCCATAGACTGCAGCACACCAGGTCTTTCTGTCCATCACCAACTTCCAGAGTTGACTCAAACTCATGTCCATTGAGTCAGTGATGCCATCCAACCATCTAATGCTTCTTACTAGAACCCTGAATAGAGCAGCCCTCTAGAAAGAGATAGCCCTTTACTTAAGTAAATTAAACATAGGAGGGGGCCAGATCAAGATGATGGACTTGAAAAATCCTGAGCTCTCCTCTTCCTATGGGCAGAACACAACTACTTGTCAGGCAACTATTCATGAGAACAACCTGAGGATGAACATAAAAAATTTTCCACAACTAAGACGTAAAGAAGGAGCCACAATGAGATGATAGGAGGAATAGTCAGTCACTTCAGTCTCTCAGTCGTGTCTGCCTCTTTGCGACCCCATGAATTGCAGCACTCCAAGCCTCCTTGTCCACCACCAACTCCCGGAGTTTACTCCAACTCATGTCCATCAAGTCGGTGATGCCATCCAGCCATCTCATTCTCTGTCATCCCCTTCTCCTCCTGCCCCCAATCCCTCCCAGCATCAGAGTCTTTTCCAATGAGTCAACTCTTCACATGAGGTGGCCAAAGGACTGGACTTTCAGCGTTAGCATCATTCCCTCCAAAGAAATCCCAGGGCTGATCTCCTGGATTGGTTGGATCTCCTTGCAGTCCAAGGGACTCTCAAGAGTCTTCTCCAACACCGCAGTTCAAAAGCATCAATTCTTCGGTACTCAGCTTTCTTCACAGTCCGACTCTCACATCCATACATGACCACTGGAAAAAACAAAGCCTTGACTAGAAAGATCTTTGCTGGTAAAGTAATGTCTCTGCTTTTGAATATGCTATCTAGGTTGGTCATAACTTTTCTTCCAAGAAGTAAGTCTTTTAATTTCATGGCTGCAATCACCATCTGCAGTGATTATGGAGACCTCCAAAATAAAGTCTGACACTGTTTCCATTGTTTCCCCATCTACTTGCCATGAAGTGACTCATATTCCAGGGTCAACCACTCACTAACAGGGATCACACAACCACAGATGTTGTGGGACTCCAACCACAGATGTTCTCTCCAAAGAGTGAAGCATCCAAGCTCCATACAAAGCTCCATAGCCTGGGATTCTTCACCAGGAAGAGGAGCCTCCAGAATGTCTGGTTTTGAAAACCAGTGGCTCTTATCTTCAGCGAGAGTCAGAAAGCTATAGGAAACAGATTCTTGATTTAAAGAGTGTGCACAAAATCTTCAATAATCCAAGTCCTAGCACAGAGTATCATAGAGATAGATTTCTGGAAAGGTTTTCTGGAGGTGCGAAAATCAGCTAGAACTCTCCCTGAGGGCAGAGACCTGGTGGCAGCCATCGTGGGGATTGCATTCTACCACTATAACATTGGCATTGGAAAATACCATGTTTTAACAGGACAGAGAATACTTCCTCTGTTCTATGAACACCAGAGGGTTATCCTGCTCACTAGCAAGCCTGTAGCAGAAGCACTCTTCTGGGTCACAAAGCCAGCTACTTGGGGAGGCTGCCCTACTCACCAGCTGGCTCACAGCACTTGTGTACCGCAAGAAATCACAACCAGTTGAACGAAGAACCTGCCCTGCCACCAGCACACCTGCAGCAATCTCACAAGGCAGGGCTTTGTTGGGGAACAACCCTGTTGATCGGTATGCCCACAGTAGTTGGCCTCATCACAATAATTACGAGATTAACAGTCACAAAAACCAGAGGAATTGATATGCAGAAAAATATCAAGGAATAAACATAATTAAATGATTTAAAGGATTAAAAATGAACATGACAAATATAAATAAAGACTAAGACAATATAAAATGATGAAAAAAAAAACCATGAAATTTAGACAAGAGAAAGAAATGAGGAAAGGGGAAATAAAATTCTTTAGGGATTCTAAAATAAATATGTTAATAAAATTTAAAAAAAATAAAATGTATGTTTACACATACAAAAGAACACTCTGAAAATTGGAGCCAAGACGAGGAAATTAAAATTTTCTCAGTTGAACAACTGAAAGGATCACTGTCAGAAACCTTAACCTGTAAGAAATATTAAAAGAAAATCAGCTCTTCAAAAAGAAGTAAAATAATATAGGTCATAAAAGATATCTATAAAGAAAGGTAGAACATCAAAAATGGAATAAATGAAAGTAAAATATCATTTTTATATTTTACAATTGATATAAAAGATAATGATTCCAAGTATCAATAATAGCAGTAACATATATTGGATGATTGTAGTCTGTGCATAAGTGAAATAAATGATATCAATGACATAAGGGAAAGGAGAGACGAATAGGAAATATTCCATTGTAAGTTATATACAAAGATGCTTACTCCTTGGAAGAAAAGTTATGACCAACCTACACAGCATATTCAAAAGCAGAGACATTACTTTCCCGACTAAGGTCCATCTAATCAAGGCTATGGTTTTTCCTGTGATCACGTATGAATGTGAGAGTTGGACTGTGAAGAAGGCTGAGCACCGAAGAATTGATGCTTTTGAAGTGTGGTATAGGAGAAGACTCTTGACAGTCCCTTGGACTCTAAGGAGATCCAACCAGTCCATTCTGAAGAAGATCAACCCTGGGATTTCTTTGGAAGGAATGATGCTAAAGCTGAAACTCCAGTACTTTGGCCACCTCATGCGAAGAGTTTACACATTGGAAAAGACTCTGATGCTGGAAGGGATTGGGGGTAGGAGAAGGGGACGACAGAGGATGAGATGGCTGAATGGCATTACTGACTCAATGGACATGAGTCTGAGTAAACTCCAGGAGTTGGTGATGGACAAGGAGGCCTGGCATGCTGCAATTCATGGGGTCGCAAAGAGTAGGACACACTGAGACTGAACTTTGCTGAACTGAACTAAACACTATAAGTAAAGAAATATAGTATTATTGAATGTGAATTCAGATAAGTTACAAATGTATATTGCCAACTCTAAGACACAGTAAAAAAATATATATATATTCAAAAAAAGTATCCAAGAAGAAGATATAACAATTATAAATATATATATGCACCCAACATAGCAGCACCACAATATGTAAGACAAATGTTAACAAGTATGAAAGAGGAAATTAACAGTAACACAAAAATAGTGGGAGACGTTAATACCTCATTCACACCTATGGACAGATCAACTAAACAGAAAATTAACACAGAAATGCAAACTTTAAATGATACAATAGACCAGTTAGACCTAATTGATATCTATAGGAAAAACAATGAATTTCACCTTTTTCTCAAATGCTCACGGAACCTTCTCCAGGATAGATCACATCCTGGGCCATAAATCTAACCTTGATAAATTAAACAATATCGAAATCATTCCAAGCATTTTTTCTGACCATAATGCATTACGATTAGATCTCAATTACAGGAGAAAAACTATTTAAAATGCCAACATAAGGAGGCTGAACAACATGCTTCTGAGTAGCCAACAAATCACAGAAGAAATCAAAAAATAAATCAAAATATGCATAGAAACTAATGAAAATGAAAACACAACAACTGAAAACCTGTGGGAGACTATAAAAGCAGTGCTAAGAGGAAAGTTCATACCAATACAGGCATACGTCAAGAAACAAGAAAAAAGTCAAATAAATAACCTAACTCTCCACCTAAAGTAACTAGAAAAGGAAAAAATGGAGAACCCCAGAGTTAGTAGAAGGAAAGAAATCTTGAAAATTAGGCCAGAAATAAATGCAAAAGAAACAAAAGAGACCATAGCAAAAAAAACAACAAAGCCAAAAGCTGGTTCTTTGAAAGGATAAATAAAATTGACAAACCATTAGCCAGACTCATCAAGAAACAAAGAGAGAAAAATCAAATCAATAAAATTAGAAATGAAAATGGAGAAATCACAACAGACAACACAGAAATACAAAGGATCATAAGAGACTACTATCAACAATTATATGCCAATAAAATGGACAACATGGAAGAAATGGACAAATTCTTAGAAAAGTACAACTTTCCAAAACTGAACCAGGAAGAAATAGAAAATCTTAACAGACCTATCACCAGCACGGAAATTGAAACTGTAATCAGAAATCTTCTAGTAAACAAAAGCCCAGGTCCAGACTGCATCACAGCTGAATTCTACCAAAAATTTCGAGAAGAGTTAACACCTATTCTACTCAAACTCTTCCAGAAAATTGCAGAGGAAGGTAAACTTCCAAACTCATTCTATGAGACCACCATCACCCTAATACCAAACCCTGACAAAGATGCCACAAAAAAAAAAAAAAAAAAAATCTACAAGCCAATATCACTGATGAACATAGATGCAAAAATCCTCCCCAAAATTCTAGCAATCAGAATCCAACAACACATTAAAAAGATCATACACCATGGGCAAGTGGGCTTTATCCCAGGGATGCAAGGATTCTTAATATCTGCAAATCAATCAATGTAATTCACCACAGTAACAAATTGAAAATAAAAATGCATATGATTATCTCAATAGATGCAGAGAAGACCTTTGACAAAATTCAACATCCATTTATGAGAAAAAACTCTCCAGACAGCAGTAATAGAAGGAACATACCTCAACATAATAAAAGCTATATATGACAAGCCCACAGCAAACATTATCCTCAATGGTGAAAAATTGAAAGCATTTCCCCTAAATTCAGGAACAAGATAAGGGTGCTCACTTTCACTGCTTCTATTCAGCATAGTTTTGGAAGTTTTGGCCATAGCAATCAGAGCAGAAAGAGAAACAAAAGGAATTCAAATTGGAAAAGAAGAAGTAAAACTCTGACTGTTTTCAGATAACATGATCCTCTACATAGAAACTCTGAAGACTCCACCAGAAAATTACTAGAGCTAATCAATGAATATAGTAAAGTTGCAGGATATAAAATCAACACACAGAAATCCCTTGCAATCCTATACACTAATAATGAGAAAGTAGAAAAAGAAATTAAGGAAACAATTCCATTGACCATTGCAACGAAAAGAATAAAATACTTAGGAATAAATCTACCTAAAGAAACCAAACATCTATATATAGAAAACTATAAAACACTGATGAAAGAAATCAAAAGGACACTAATGGAGAAATATACCGTGTTAATAGATCAGAAGAATCAATATAGTGAAAATGAGTATACTACCTAACGCTATCTACAGATTCAATGCAATCCCTATCAAGCTACCAGCGGTATTTTTCACAGAACTAGAACAAATGATTTCACAATTTTATGGAAATACAAAAACCTCGAATAGCCAAAGCAATCTTGAGAAAGAAGAATGGAACTGGAGGAATAAACCTGCCTGACTTCAGGCTCTACTACAAAGCCACAGTCATCAAGACAGTATGGTACTGGCACAAAGACAGAAATATAGATCAATGGAACAAAATAGAAAGCCCAGAGATAAATCCACACACCTATGGACACCTTATCTTCGACAAAGGAGGCAAGACTATACAATAAAGTAAAGGCAATCTCTTTAACAAATGGTGCTGGGAAAACTGGTCAACCACTTGTAAAAGAATGAAACTTTATTACTTTCTAACACCACACACAAAAATAAACTCAAAATGGATTAAAGATATAAATGTAAGACCAGAGACTATAAAACTCCTAGAGGAGAACATAGGCAAAACACTCTCCGACATAAATCACAGCAGAATCTTCTATGATCCACTTCCCAGAATACTGGAAATAAAAGCAAAAATAAACAAATGGGATCTAATTAAACTTAAAAGCTTCTGCACAACAAAGGAACATATAAGTAAGGTGAAAAGACAGCCCTCTGAATGGGAGAAAATAATAGCAAATGAAGCAACTGACAAACAACTAATCTCAAAAATATACAAGCAACTTAGGCAGCTCAATTCCAGGAAAATAAACCACCCAATCAAAAAATGGGCCAAAGAACTAAATAGACATTTCTCCAAAGAAGACATGCAGATGGCTGACAAACACATGAAAAGATGCTCAACGTCACTCATTATCAGAGAAATGCAAATCAAGACCACAATGAGGTACCATTTCACACCAGTCAGAATGGCTGTCATCCAAAAGTCCACAAGCAATAAAGGCTGGAGAGGGTGTGGAGAAAAGGAAGCCCTCTTTCACTGTTGGTGGGAATCCAAACAAGTACAGCCACTATGGAGAACAGTGTGGAGATTTCTTTACAAATTGAAAATAGAGCTGCCTTATGACCCAGCAATCCCACTTCTGGGCATACACACCAAGGAAACCAGAATAGAAAGAGACACATGTATCCCAATGTTCATTGCAGCACTGTTTACAATAGCCAGGACATGGAAACAACCTAGATGTCCATCAGCAGATGAATGGATAAGAAAGCTGTGGTACATATACACAATGGAGTATTACTCAGCCATTAAAAAGAGTACATTTGAATCAGTTCTAATGAGATGGATGAAACTGGAGCCAATTATACCGAGTGAAGTAAGCCAGACAGAAAAACACCAATACAGCATACTAATACATACATATGGAATTTAGAAAGATCATAATGATAGTCACGTATGCGAGAGAGCAAAAGAGACAGATGTATAGAACAGACTTTTGGACTCTGAGGGAGAAGAAGAGGGTGGGATGATTTGGTACAATCACACTGAAACATGTATACTATCATATAAGAAACGAATCGCCAGTCTATGTCCGATACAGGATACAGGATGCTTGGGGCTGGTGCACGGGGATGATCCAGAGGCATGATATGGTGTTGGGAGGGTGGAGGGGGGTTCAGGATTGAGAACTCATGTACACCCGTGGTGGATTCATGTCAATGTATGGCAAATCCAATACAGTATTATAAAGTAAAATAAAGTAAAAATAAAAATTAATAAAACGAAGTATAATTTATGTGATCATACAGAAGATAAATGAGTATCATATAAAACTTTTTACTGAAAGCTGAGAAAGAAGAAAAAGAGAAAGGAATCCATAACTGTCCTTAATATGTACACAACTAACTATCACACATCAAGTGCATAAGGCAGAAATTGTTAGAACTGATAGAAACAAATAGTTAAATCAACTGTTATACTGGGATATTTCAATAAACTCTTTCATAACTGATAAACTGAGCAGTCTGAAAATCAGTAAGATTAGTGTTGACCTGAATAGCACTGTCAATCAATTTAATCTGACAGTTATGTAATTATCCATCTAACAACAACAATATAAATATTCCACTTAAACTTACATGGAACATTGGCCAAAACAGAACACATTCTTGGCCTTAAAATATACATTAACAGATTTAAAAATAGGAATCATTTTGAATATGTCTTAAGCTATATTGCAAATAAACTAAAAACAACAAAAAGCTGGAAAAAGCTCAAATATTGGATGTTTAAACAGAATACTTCTAAATAGCCAATGTAGAAATAAATCTCGAGATTAAAATTTTTTTTGAACTTAATGAAAGTAAAATACAATTTATTAAAACTTGCAGGATGCAGTAAATTCATATTCAGAGGGAAATTTATAGTTTTAAATGCATTTACTAGAAGAGGTAAAAACAGAAAATCAACAGTCTAAGATTACCAATCTATTTCCCTAAGGAAACTAATGAGAGAAGAGCAAATTAAGTATAGTTTGTTGTTGCTGTTTAGTAGCTACATTGTGCCCAACTCTTTTGTGACCCTGTGGACTGTGGCCTGTCAGACTCCTCTCTCCATGGTATTTTTCAGATGAGAATACTGGAGTGGGTGGCTGTTTTTTTCTCCAGGGGATTTTCCTGACCCGGAGATTGAACCAGCATCTCTTGCATTGCAGGATGATTCTTTATCGCTGAGTCACTATGGCTTTTATCCCTTTCTTACAAGTATTTTCCCCTTTAATGTTATTTCCACAGTTTTAAATAAAAATATATTTTATGCTTGGATATACTATTCTGTCAATATTGTTCTAGCAAAGGATTATGTTAATCAATTATTTTATAGCTAGCAAAGTGGTCCAAATACATGAAGGAAATTGACCGCTTAGTTCTACCAAAGTAGAACCTAGCAAAATACCATGTCAGTAAAATTTCTCCTGCTAGTCCTTGTATGATGCAAGCAAAGAGATATGGCAACAACTTCAAAAATTTGGGCAGAAATTTAGGGAAGAAGACTATATTTGTTCCTAAAAAGAAATCATACTAGTGAATATTTTTCTATTGTATTTAATAATCTCAGAGTTATAATGATTGCTAAACCAGAGTAATGCTATACAAGAGGAAAGCAGATATGATTGGCTAGTGAAATCTGAACTTATTCCAAGTGATTATATTTTCCAACGGAAAAAAGTTAGAATAACAAAAAATAAAAATAAAAAATAAAAATTAGAGCAGAAATCATGCAACTGAAAACAGAAAAAACAGAGAAAATCAACCAAACCAAAAGCTCCATCTTTGAACAGATAGCTAAAATTAATTAGTCTCTAATCACACCAGATAAAATTTAAAAATAGAGAAGACACTATTTCTTTATTTTTTCAATTATCACAGTGTTCATTGATAGATACAAGTCTATAAAATCAGGGCATGAATATGACTTGAAAAATTAAGTAGACAATTTTAATACAGTATTAAGAGGAATAAAAATCTCACCAATTGCATAATTCCCATAGAAATCAATTCAAGATCTTTCAAAACTGATAATTCCTGTGCAAATAAACTATACTTCTTTTGAAAAGTCTTGTGTACTTGCCCTGCCTCAGGATATTAAAATCGAGCACATAAAATCCATTCAGTTCAGTTCAGTCGCTCAGTCGTGTCCAATTTTTGGTGACCCCAGGAATTGCAACACGCCAGTCCATCACCAACTCTTTCAAGAGTTCACTCAAACTCTTGTCCATCGAGTTGGTGATACCATCCAGCCATCTCATCCTCAATGTCCCCTTCTCCTCTTGCCCACAATCCCTCCCAGCATCAGAGTCTTTTCCAGTGAGTCAACTCTTCACATGAGGGGGCCAAAGTACTGGAGTTTCAGCTTTAGCATTATTCTTTCCAATGAACACCTAGGACTGATTTCTTTTAGCATGGACTGCTTGGAATTCCTTGCAGTCCAAGGGACTCTTAAGAGTCTTCTCCAACACCACAGCTCAAAAGCATGAATTCTTTGGTGTTCAGCTTTCTTCACAGTCCAACTCTCACATCCATATATAGCCACTGGGGGGAAAAAAAAAAATAGCCTTGGCTAGCCGGACCTTTCTTGGCAAAGTAATATCTCTGCTTTTGAATATACTATCTAGGTTGGTCATAACTTTTCTTCCAAGGAGTAAGTGTCTTTTAATTTCATGGCTGCAATCATCATCTGCAGTGATTTTGGAGCCCAAATAAATAAAGTTTGACACTGATTCCACTGTTTCACCATCTATTTCCCTTGAAATGATGGGACTGGATGCCATGATCTTCGTTTTCTGAATGTTGAGCTTTAAGCCAACTTTTTCGCTCTCCTCTTTCATTTTCATTAAGAGGCTTTTTAGCTCCTCTTCACTTTCTGCCATAAGGGTGGTGTCACCTGCATGTCTGAGGTTATTGATATTTCTCCCGGCAATCTTGATTCCAGATTGTGCTTCCTCCAGCCCAGCGTTTCTCATGATGTACTCTGCATACAAGTTAAATAAACAGGGTGACAATACACAGCCTTGATGTACTCCTTTTCCTATTCAGAACCGGCCTGTTGTTCCATGTCCAGTTCTAACTGTTGCTTCCTGACCTGCATACATGTTTCTCAAGAGGCAGGTTAGGTGGTCTGGTATTCCCACCTCTTTCAGAATTTTCCACAGTTTATTGTGATCCACACAGTCAAAGGCTTTGGCATAGCCAGTAAGGCAGAAATAGATATTTTTCTGGAGCTCTCTTGCTTTTTCCATGATCCAGCAGATGTTGGTTATTTGATCTCTGGTTCCTCTGCCTTTTCTAAAACCAGCTTGAACATCTGGAAGTTCATGGTTCATGTATTGCTGAAGTCTGGCTTGGAGAATTTTGAGCATTTTTTTACTAGCGTGTGAGATGATGAGTGCAATTGCGTGGTAGTTGAGCATTCTTTGGCATTGCCTTTCTTTGGGATTGGAATGAAAACTGACCTTTTCCAGTCCTGTGGCCACTGCTGAGTTTTCCAAACTTGCTGGCATATTTCGTGCAGCACTTACACAGCATCATCTTCCAGGATTTGAAATAGCTCAACTAGCATTCCACCACCTCTACTAGCTTTGTTCATTGTGATGCTTCCTAAGGCCCACTTGACTTCACATTTCAGGATGTCTGGCTCTAGATGAGTGATCACACCATCATGATTATCCAGGTCGTGAAGATGTTTTTGCACAGTTCCTCTGTGTATTCTTGCCACCTCTTCTTAATATTTTGTGCTTCTATTAGATCCAGACCATTTTTGTCCTTTACTGAGCCCATCTTTGCGTGAAATGTTCCCTTGGTATCTCTAATTTTCTTGAAGAGATCTTTAGTCTTTCCCGTTCTGATTCTTTGCATTGATCGCTGAGGAAGACTTCTTTGTCTCTCCTTGCTATTTTTAGGAACTCTGCATTCAGATGCTTATATTTTTCCTTTTCTCCTTTGCTTTTCATTTCTGTTCTTTTCACAGCTATTTGTAAGGCCTCCTCAGATAGCTATTTTGCTTTTTTGCATTTCTTTTCCATGGGGATGGCCTTGACCCCTGTCTCCTGTACAATGTCACAAATCTTTGTCCATAGTTCATCAGGCACTCTTTCTATCAGATCTAGGCCCTTAAATCTATTTCTCACTTCCACTGTATAATCATCAAAATTTGATTTGGGTCATACCTGAATGGTCTAGCAGTTTTCCCTACTTTCTTCAATTTAATCTGAATTTGAAAATAAGGAGTTCATGATCTGAGCCACAGTCAGCTCCCGGTCGTGTTTTTGCTGACTGTATAGAGCTTTTCCATCTTCGGCTGTAAAGAATATAATCAATCTGATTTCAGTCCTGACCGTCTGGTGATGTCCATGTGTAGAGTCTTCTCTTGTATTGTTGGAAGAGGGAGTTTGCTATGACCAGTGCATTTTCTTACAAAACTCTGTTAGCCTTTGCCCTGCTTAATTCCATATTCCAAGGCCAATTTTTTCTGTTACCCCAGGAGTTTCTTAACTTCCTACTTTGCATTCCAGTGCCCTATAAGGAAAAGGAAATATTTTGGGGATGTTAGTTCTAAAAGGTCTTTTAGGTCTTCATAGAACCATTCAGCTTTAGCTTCTTCAGCTTTACTGGTTACCAGAGGTCAAACTGCAGGTTATACTATTGAAATTTGAAAAGTTTATATCATTATATCATGGGTATTAAAAAGATAATAAAGGTATAATATAAACAACTCTATGCACACATATAAATCTGATGCAAAGGAACAACTACTTGAAAGACAGACTAAAAAACCTTACACAAAAAGGAATCAAGTTGAATAGGTCTTCATCTATCAAAAAAATCTAATCAATAATTAGTGATCTTTTAAAAGAAAGAAATCCCAGGTTCAGATTTTTAAAAATTCAGAGGAATTTTTCCAAACCTTTAAGGAAACATTATTACCAATTCTATACAATCACTAAGTAAAGTAAGAGCAGAAAAACTATTTCTTAATTCATTCTTTGGGGCCAGCAATTCCTTAATAGCAAAACAAACAAACAAACAAAAACTGTTAAAGTAAAACTGCAAACCTGTATCTCTTATGAACAATCATAGACATATTAATTCTCAAAATGTAGTATTTTGGATTCAGCCATGTACAAAAAGGAACATAGGTCATAACCAAGGGATATTTATTCTAGGTATGCAAGGCTTGCAAAGCATTAAAAAATAAATCATTGTAATCCAGCACATAGAACACATTGAAGATGAAGAAGAACATTTTAAAATTCAGATTATTGCAATTTTCAGAAATTCAGAATGCAATTCAGAAAATTCAGAAATGTAAATTCATAAAAAATGCAGTTATCAGAGTTGATTTTCATGGTTTACATATATTAAAATACTTCATTTTATTTAGATTTGATGTATTTTCCAATAATAAAAAAATAAAGTTTTTCTAATTACTGTCTTTGGGTAACAAGGACCCCTAAATATCAAGTATCTACTCATCTGCCAAAAAAGAAAAAAAAAAAAAACAGAGACATTATTTTGCTGTCAAAAGTCCATCTAGTCAAAGCTATGCTTTTCCAGTCATCATATATAGATATCCATCCTAAAGGAAATCAGTCCTGGATATTCATTGGAAGGATTGATGCTGAAGCTTCAGCTTCAATATTTTGGCCACATGATGTGAAGAACTGACTCATTGGAAAATACCCTGATGCCAGGAAAAACTGAAGGCAAGACAAGAGAGGAATGACAGAGGATGAGATGGCTGGATGGCATCACCAACGTGATGAATATGAGTCTCAGCAAGCTCTGAGAGTTGGTGATGAATAGGGATGCTGGCCTGCTGAAGTCCATGGTGTCTCAGATTTGGACACAACCGAGCAACTGAACTGAATCATCTCCAGCTAGGAGGAGATGGGAGGCCTTTTAGCTATCAGTGTGGTTATTAAATAGAAATATTTATTATTCAGGTTTTGAGATTTACTTTGTATTAAGAACAAAACTGAATCAGTTCGCTGTACACCTGAAATTAACACAACACTGTAAATCAGCTATGTTTCAATAAAAATTTTTAAAAAGAACAGAGCTCACTTTATTAAACTAACACTGTTTTGTCACATAAGCAATAACAGCAAGGAAGAGTAAGTTTAATTTTTTGCACAAGCAATTTCATGCCATTGTC
This sequence comes from Ovis aries, assembly GCF_016772045.2. Lineage (NCBI taxonomy): Eukaryota > Metazoa > Chordata > Mammalia > Artiodactyla > Bovidae > Ovis > Ovis aries. Next base: position 1,841,586 of record NC_056075.1, read on the forward strand.
GTTAGTATCAAGGAAATAAACATTGTTCTTAATGCTGTCCTGGTTTCTAAATAAAGAGAAGTCAGATTGTACCTTTGGAGAATAGAAATCTGTGCCTTATTTAGCACTGAGCAGATGACAAGAGAAATAACTGACTCTTTTTCCTTGAAATCTTCCAGCATGTGTTATTTGCCATTCAAAACGTGCACAGAAATGAGAGTCTCTTGTAAAAGAGAAACATAAAGGGAAAAACTAAAGTTTACATTTCCTTTTTCCTTTTACTATATTATGGCATTTGGAAGTCATTATAACACTTGTCATTGTATTTGGATAGGGTGCGCCAACTTTTACAGAGATTCTTTACAAAGAGGTAGGAACTTTGGCTGGCATTTCTGTGAGAATTTCAGCAAAAGGGAAAAAAGAGGGGGAGAAAAAAGGAAATGAAGGTAGATGTCTTTACCAGTTTTGAACATGGTCTCTTTCTTTCCTCACTTGGAGTTGTCTTCTTGATTCCAACAATTGCTATATATAATAAGTTGACTGTATGACACAATCTTTTTATGTTTTAGCTTTTTATTTCTAGTAAATAGTTACAGTTCCATCTTGAAAATCTTATTATGTTTTGGAAAAAATTAGATAGCAAAATTCAGAGTTTCATCCAAGCCAAGAGTTGAAAGAGGCTCCAAGATTTAGTGTTTGGGACATTGAAATATAGCTTCCTATCCTTTTCCAGAAACTTAAAAAAAGCATATGTGATTTGTAAACTTAGGAACATTAAGCAGGGATTTTCCGATACTCTTGTTCCTCTTCCCAGTTGCACAATCTCTCCTCTGGAAGGAAGCACATGGAATTTCATGTGACTTAAGATAAAAAATTGTTAAAGAAAAATTTTCCTAACAATTGAAGTCTTTTGACAATTAAATGAATTATAAACTTCTAGTGACTAGACATTTTAAAACAGGGAGTAAGTAGGAGATTCTAGACCTTGGAGGAGGAGAGTGGCTTTCAAAGTCTATACACTTTACAGGAATTTATGGTTACTTCTGCCTATTTTTCTCCAGCTCCTTTACCAGTTACACTGTATTGTGGGCTCTTATAAATGACATAATAGAGTTTTTCATGTAAGTCATATAAATAAAATTTTATGTGAAATTTGAAAACACTGCATACCACAAATACTTTAGCTTGCCCTTTCAGCATTTGTCAAAATACAAACTACAGATGCAACAAATGTGACCATGGCTTGATATGTGAAAAAAGAGTGTGCAATTGAATTATTCATGAGACTACCATGCAGAACATGATAAACAGCTTTTATTAAGGGAAGGGAGTCAGTAAAAATAACAGGAATCAGAACACCACCCTTTTTAAAATTGTAGTTTGAAGCCACCAGGCTATGTTTCTTAATATTCAGAGGACATTCCTTGTGAACCACCTCCAGTATGGCAGCTGTGATTCAGCATCATGTCCTCTACTAACAAAGAAGAATTATTGAATCCTCCCTACCTAATGTCTCTATGGCCTGTTTTCTTTGAGTTTCAGATGAATGTGAAATGACATTCCAGAGAAAATTAATCCAGCATTACTGGATATTGACTGTACTTATGACTTTTGCATAACTTATTCGTGTTTCAGAGTCAAACAAAACAAAATGTGAATCAGTGCTTTTTGAAACAGGCTGTGGCTGTCTGCTAGAATTACAAAGAGCTTGTGTGACACTGAAGGAAATCTCTGTGCCTAGAGATATGGATCAATGGGTTCATTAAAAATTATTTGGCAGAAATAGTTTTATTAATTTCCATTCTCTGTTCTTCACATTTGGGAGGACCTTAAAAGAATCAAGATATATAACACTGTATTAGTTACTGGTGAAGGCAGAATCTTCTGCAAAGAAATAAGGTTTGTCCTGACGATGGTCATGTTGTATATTTTAGGCTAACGTTGATCAGGATATGAATAAATGTACAAGGGAAAGTATGTCAATGATCATACTATAGACAGAGGTATAGGGGATACCTCTAAAGACCTCTAAATGTAAAGTAAATTAAATAACATTTACCTGATTGGTAACATTTGACTAACCATTTAATCTCTTAATTTATAAAGTGCAAATGATAATTTCACTTATCTCCTATGCTATTGAGATTAAATGAGAAAATATGTGCAAATTATGGAATAAATTCCCGGGAAAATAATAAGAGCTTGATAAATATTTGTCTTTATTGTCATTATTATTGTCAGTACAAGTTGTACAGGAAAGGAAGTATGAAAAGCAATGCAGTGGTAGAAATAGTAATGGATTACAAATCACCACCTGGATTCTAAACCATTTTTGCTGACTAAAAACCTGAATGAAAGTAAAAGTGAAATTCACTCAGTCCTGTCCAACTCTTTGCAACCCTGTGGACTGTAGCATGCCAGGTTCCTCTGTCCCTGGAATTCTCCAGGTCAGAATATGCAGTGGAGAGCCATTTTCTTCTCCAGGGGATCTTCCCAACCCTGGGACTGAACCCAGGTCTCCCTCACGGCAACACTTCTTCGAGCTCAAGGTAAAGTTTTTGTTTCTTGTTTTGTTTCTTTCTTGTGTTATTTTGTTTTGTTTTCCGCGACGCCCCCCCCCCCCATTTTATTTTCTCATGCATTGTTTTGTTTTGCCTATGTTATAGAGAAGTAGGCTAATTAATCACTCTCATTGTCTCTCTTTCTCCTAACTGCTCTTTAAAAAAATAGTTGTAAAAGTCTATATGAATTATATGTGATTCTATAAAGGCCATTATGTTGATTGCAAAATCCACTTGTATGTGTCTTACTAGCTTTAAATATTGAAAACTTATACTTTAGAATATTCTGAAGTGAATAGGATACACGAGCATAATCAAAATATTTAGAGCAACAATTCTCAAATTATCACATTTTTTTCCCCTACCAGAGACATTTGGCCATGTCTGGAGACATTTTTGATTAAGATTGAGAATGAATGAAGGTTCTATGCAACTGAAGATCGAAAAAAGTGGTAACAGTGACAGATTTTGTTTTCTTGAGCTCCAAAATAACTGCACATGGTGACTGCAGAGATAAAATTAAAAGGCACTTTCTCCTTGGAAGGAAAGCTATGAAAAACCAAGACAGTATATTAAAAAGCAGACATTACTTTGCTGACAAAGGTCTGTCTAGTCAAAGGCATGGTTCTTCCAATTGTCATGTATGGATGTGAGGGTTGGACCGTGAAGAATACTGAACTCCAAAGAACTGATGCTTTTGAACTGTGGTGCTGAAGACTCTAGAGAGTCCCTTGGACTACAAGGAGATAAAACCAGTCCATCCTAAAGGAAATCAGTCCTGAACATTGACTGGAAGGACTGATATTGAAGCTGAAGCTCCAATACTTTGGCCACCTTATGCAAAGAGTCAACTCCTTAAAAAAGGCTCTGATGCTAGAAAAAATTGAGGACAGGCGGAGAAGGGTCGACAGAGGATAATATGGTGGATGACATTATTGGCACAATGGACATGAGTTTGAGCAAACTCTGGGAGATAGAGAATGACAGGGAAGCCTGGTGTTACTGCAGTCAATGGGGTCATGAAGACTCGGCAAGACTTAGCAACTGAACAACAACAACAGAAGGCCACAGATGCTACCCATCATCCTACAATGCACAGTTAGGGCAGCTCCATTAAACAATACATTATCTAATCCCAAAGATCAAAGTTATGGTATTATGAAATCCTGATTTAAAGCAGTCATTTAACAAAAGCAATCATAGACTTTTATCAAGGGCTAATTGTGTTCCAGGTGCTAAATATATAGTCGGATAAAACAGACTTTGTCTTCAAGGAGATAATGTTATCTTCTATCATTTCTTTGTAATAATATACTTGCCTTTAAAAGAAGGCCAATATTAGTCATTACTCTTACAAGAACCTATATGAAAGGATGAAGGTCATAGACTTTTCGGCTTTTCTATTGGATTGACAAAATATCGACTGAGTGGGTTTAAATAGCAATTATCTTACATTCATATTAGTATATGTTCCAAACAGTTTGGAAGAAAATAAAAATAAATGAAAGAACATGTAAGAAATATAGTGCTAATTAATATAATAAATTCATCAATTAATGCCATCTTTGCAAATACACTTGACAGTGACTATTTAAGGAATAAGCTCAGAGATAATTTACTGGGCAGATACCAGAGCACTTTAACATTTTAGTTAAGTACAAAGAATATTTTTATTCTAAATAGAAATAACTTTTCACAGAAATGTTTTCTGTGAAACTGTCAGTGTAAGTGTCACGGAAAAGAAAAGGACACAGGAGGTAAGTTGAAATTAAACTTGTAATAACTGTCTGTCTCACAGGTTGTCAAGGGGATAATTGTGATTCACATTCACAAAGTAGAAGGTGTCAAAGGATGGAGAGAGTAAAACTCCTTGCAAAATATCAAGTAGAATGGCAGAAACACTCATGTCAGATGCTACATTAGGAACCTGATGTTCTAGTAGGAAGGAAACTGTGAGAGCAGGTGTTGCAAGGAATGGTGTATAGACAATTTAAAAGAAAAAGAGTGGGGTGTCTCAATCTCTTTAATGTACTCTTTAAAAAATATTTTTTGTCATAAAATAAGTTAATATTAGATTTATTCTGTTAGCAGATTTAAAATGTACAATACAGTCTTATTGACTATAGGTACACCGTTGTACAGCAGTTCTCAAGAGCTAGTTCATCCTTCTTAACTGAAACTTTATGCCCCTTGATTAGTAACTGTTGGTTACCTTTTCCACCAAGCCCTGGAAACTTAACCTCTCTAGATTAAATTCACCATAGTAATGGTGTTTATGTGGAGAAACATCAGAGGAAAAAACTGAAAGCTTACAAATAAATCAAATTCCTGTCTATGAAATTTTATTTAAAAAATTTTTTTTGGCCATTTGGAGAACAATGACCATATTTATAGTCCTGCATTATATAAACAGAAAATTGGGAAGTTATATTTAAAGCATTGGTTTTCAGACATTGAACAATGGGAACTGAAGGACACATGATCCTTCAGTGAAGTAAAACAAAACTAGATGGGGTTTATGATCACTTTAAGTTAAGGCCTGAGGGCAATTTATAGGCCACAGAAGAGAGAGAAGAATACATGCAGAGCACTGTAGCAGAATTGAATTGAAGGGAAACAGATATAAGTTGAATAGGGATACCACAGTTGTGAGGCAAAGTACAAGAGAAGAAGGGGCTACAAAGAAAGAATTCTGTGGAGATCTGCAGGGGTCCCATGGAGTCATATGACTACCACCTGGAGAAAGAAGCAGCAGACAGCAGTAGGCTAAGCAATTCCCAGAATTCTTTCAGGGGTAAAATGGGTATGCATTCCATGAGCCAACATAGAAATTCCTCAGTGTACACTTGACCTCAGGTGTAGTCCTCAGAAATATGCCACCTTAACATTATGGCTGTATTAGCTACTGAAAGGCTACTCCAAATCTTTCCTAATAAAGCAAGCCACAGAATGACACAACCATTTTAATTCAACACGTAACAGAACAAAGTCAAACACTATTTAAAGAAATATATCAAAATTCAGAACATAACCACTTAAAATTCACAAATGTCAGGCATTTAATAAAGATTGCCCAACATTCAAATAAACAAGAATGTTTAACTCATGACAAAGAAAATAACTGATCAACAGAAACAAAAGTGACAGGGGTTTTGAAAATAACAGAAAAATTTATTTAAAACAGTTTTTTTTTTTTTAATATGCTCCCTATGTTTAAGTGATAGAGGAAAAGTTTGTGTTGGTGAAGAGAAAAAAGTAAAGACAATAACAACAACAACAACAAAAGGAATGGAATGTCTAAACTTATCTGAATTTTTAAAAAAATGAAGTTAAACCCTGATAAAATAAACATGAGATTAGACAATACAGAAAAAAAAAAAAATCACTGAGCCAGAAGGCATAGTAATAGAAAATATCCAAAAAGAGATTCAGAGAGAAAAGACAGAAAAATAAAAGAGTGATCTGTGGAAAATTCTAAGGAGGATATCATTCAGTCAAGGTTTAGTGTAACTAGAGCCAAAGAAGAGGAAAAGGAAAAATATTTGAAGAAATAATTGCTGAAAAAAATCTTCAAATTTGATGAGATCTGTAAACACACATATTTAAGAGGCTCAAATGACCATGAACAAATAAGTACAAAGAAAATCATCTTAAGTCATATAATCAAATTGATGAATACTGGTGATAAAGAGAAAATACTAGAAGTGCTTAAAGAAGAAATGATTCATACAGAACAACAAAAATGACTGTAAATTTTCCATCAAAAACTTTACAGGTCAGAAGACTTTGTGCTAAGTTAGAGAACATAAAAGTTTACATACTGTATGATTCTTAAAAACAAAACAAAACAACAGCAACAACAACAACAAAAAAAAACCACCAGTTTGGAGTCACAAACTAAGTGATTGCCAGAGGTCAGGGAGAGAGGGGAGAAAATTACTGCATAAGGGAAATTTTTGGTGTAATTAAAATCAAGAGTGTGATGGTAGGCATATGATTTAATTCATTTGTCAAAAATTATGAAATTATATAATGAAATTTATTGACCTTATTGTATGTAACTAACAGTTTAATCCCTGGGCTGGGAAGATCCCCTGGAGAAGAAAATGACAACCCACACCAGCACTCTTGCCTGGAAAATTCCATGAGCAGAGGAGCCTGATAGACTACAGTCCATGGTGTAGCAAAGTGTTGGACACAATTGAATATTTCACGTTTATTTCAAGACTCAGTAAACCTGCTTAACAACAAGAAAAACCGAAATGTGGCCCAGGACTTCCTTGGCAGTTCAGTGGTTAAAGGCTTCCATATTTCCAATAAAGGGTGCATGGCTCAATCCTTGGTCAGAGGACTAAGATCCTTTGTGCCTAGTGATGTGACCAAAAAAAATGTAGCATATAGTAAGCTCCTTGGCAAAGCACAAAGCTTAAAGTGGGACACAAATCTTTATTTTATAATTGATCTTCTCTATTAAATCAGAAAATTATTTGATTTTATTATGTCAATGTATAGCTGAACTTGTTCTCTTCTCATTTGTCCCTTGATATATTTGCTGATTTTTGGTTAATGATCATAGTCCTGTAACAAAATTAAATATCACTGAGTAAAAGAGTCTTTCAGCTCTTGAAATATTGCAAAATGTGTACGTTTTTCCTCTGACATTAAAAAACCTTCAGTTCAGTTCAGTTCAGTCACTCAGTCATGTCTGACTCTTTGTGACCCCATGAATCACAGCACGCCATGCCTCCCTGTCCATCACCAACTCCTGGAGGTCACTCAGACTCACGTCCAAGGAGTCAATGATGCCATCCAGCCATCTCATCCTCTGTCGTCCCCTTCTCCTGCTCCCAATCCCTGCCAGCATCAGAGTCTTTTTCAATAAGTCAACTCTTCACATGAGGTGGCCAAAGTACTGGAGTTTCAGCTTTAGCATCATACCTTCCAAAGAAATCCCAGGGCTGATCTCCTTCAGAATGGACTGGTTGGATCTCCTGGCAGTCCAAGGGACTCTCAAGAGTCTTCTCAAACACAACGGTTCAAAACTATCGATTCTTCAGCACTCAGCCTTCTTCACAGTCCAACTCTCACATCCATACATGACTACTGTAAAAACCATAGCCTTGGCTAGATGGACCTTGGTTGGTAAAGTAATGTCTCTGCTTTTCAACATGCTATCTAGGTTGGTCATAACTTTTCTTGCAAGGAGTAAGGATCTTTTAATTTCATGGCTGTAGTCACCATCTGCAGTGATTTTGGAGCCCAGATAAATAAAGTCTGACACTGATGCCACTGTTTCCCCATCTATTTCCAATGAAGTAAGGGGACCAGATGCCATGATATTAGTTTTCTGAATGTTGAGCTTTAAGCCAACCTTTTCGCTCTCCTCTTTCACTTTCATCAAGAGGCTTTTTAGTTCCTCTTCACTTTCTGCCGTAAGGGTGGTGTCATCTGCATATCTGAGGTTACTGATATTTCTCCCAGCAATCTTGATTCCAGTTTATGCTTCTTCCAGTCCAGTGTTTCTCATGACGTACTCTGCATAGAAGTTAAATAAGCAGGGTGACTATATACAGCCTTGACATACTCCTTTTCCTATTCAGAACTAGCCTGTTGTTCCATGTCCAGTTCTAACTGTTGCTTCCTGACCTGCATACAGGTTTCTCAAGAGGCAGGTCAGGTGGTCTGGTATTCCCATTTCTTTTGGAATTTTCCACAGTTTATTGTGATCCACACAGTCAAAGGCTTTGGTATAGTCAACAAAGCAGAAATAGATGTTTTTTTCTGGAACGTTCTTGCTTTTCCCATGATCCAGCAGATGTTGGCAATTTGATCTCTGGTTCTTCTGACTTTCCTAAAACCAGCTTGAACTTCAGGAAGTTCACAGTGCACGTATTGCTGAAGCCTGACTTGGAGAATTTTGAGCATTACTTTACTACTGTGTGAGATGAGTGCAATTGTTTGGTAGTTTGCGAATTCTTTGGTATTGCCTTTCTTTGAGATTGGAATGAAAACTGGCCTTTTCCAGTCCTGTGGACACTGCTGAGTTTTCCAAATGTGCTGGCTTATTGAGCGTGGCACTTTCACAGCATCATCTTTCAGGATTTGAAATATCTCCACTGGAGTTCCATCACCTCCACTAGCTTTGCTCATAGTGATGCTTTCTAAGGCCCACTTGACTTCACATTCCAGGATGTCTGGCTCTAGGTGAGTCATCACACCATCGTGACTATCTGAGTCGTGAAGATGTTTTTTGTACAGTCCTTTTGTGTATTCTTGCCACCTCTTCTTAATATCTTCCACTTCTGTTAGGTCCATATCATTTCTGTCCTTTATCGAGTCCATCTTTGCATGAAATGTTCCCTTGGTATCTCTAATTTTCTTGAAGAGATCTTTAGTCTCTCCCATTCTGTTGTTTGCCTCTATTTTTTTGCATTGACCGCTGAGGAAGGCTTTCTTATCTCTCCTTGCTATTCCTTGGAACTCTGCATTCAGATGCTTATGTCTGTCCTTTTCTCCTTTGGTTTTAGCTTCTCTTCTTTCAAAGCTATTTATATGGCCTCCTCAGACAGCCATTTTGCTTTTTTGCATTTCTTTTCCATGAGGATGATCTTGATCCCTGTCTCCTGTACAATGTCATAAACCTCTTTTCATAGTTCATCAAGCACTCTATCTATCAGATCTAGGCCCTTAATTCTATTTCTCACTTCCACTGTATAATCATAAGGAATTTGATTTAGGTCATACCTGAGTGGTCTAGTGGTTTTCCCCACTTTCTTCAATTTAAGTTTGAATTTGGCAATAAGGAGTTCATGATCTGAGGAACAGTCAGCTCCTGGTCTTGTTTTTGCTGACTGTATAGAGCTTCTTCATCTTCGGCTGCAAAGAATATAATCTGACTTCAGTGTTGACCATCTGGTGATGTCCATGTGTAGAGCCTTCTCTTGTGTTGTTGGAAGAGGGTGTTTGCTATGACTAGTGAATTTTCTTGGGAAAACTCTATTAGTCTCTGCCCTGCTTCATTCCATATTCCAAGGCCAAATTTGTCTGTTACTCCAGGTGTTTCTTGACTTCCTACTTTTGCATTCCAGTCCCCTATAATGAAAAGGAAATCTTTTTTGGGTGTTTGTTCTAAAAGGTCTTGTAGGTCTTCGTAGAACCATTCAACTTCAGCTTCTTCAGCATTACTGGTTGGGCCATAGACTTGGATTACTGTGATATTGAATGGTTTTCCTTGGGAATGAACAGAGACCATTCTGTCGTTTTTGAGATGGTATCCAAGTACTGCATTTCAGACTCTTTTATTGACCATGATGGCTTCTCCATTTCTTCTAAGGGGTTCGTGCCCGCAGTACTAGATATAATGGTCATATGAGTTAAATTCACCCATTCCAGTCCATTTTAGTTCGCTGATTCCTAGAATGTCAACATTCACTCTTGCCATTTCCTGTTCGAACACTTCCAATTTGCCTTCATTCATGAAACTGACATTCCAGGTTCCTATGCAATATTGGTCTTTACAGCATCAGACCTTGCTTTTATCACCAGTCACATCCACAAGTAGGTATTGTTTTTGCTTTGGCTCCATCCCTTCATTCTTTCTGGAGTTATTTCTCCACTCATCTCCAGTAGCATATTGGGCACCTACTGACCTGGGGATTTCCTCTTTCAGTATCCTATCATTTTGTCTTTTCATACTGTTCATGGGGTTCTCAAGGCAGGAATACTGTAGCGGTTTGCCATTCCCTTCTCCAGTGGACGAATTTCTGTCAGACCTCTCCAACATGCCCTGCCTGTATTGGGTGGCCCTACAGGGCATGGCTTAGTTTCATTGAGTTAGACAAGGCTGTGGTCCTAGTGTGATAAGATTGACTAGTTTTCTGTGAATATGGTTTCAGTGTGTCTGCCTTCTGATGTCCTCTTGAAACACCTAACATCTTACTTGGGTTTCTCTTACCTTGGACGTGGGTATGTCTTCACAGCTGCTCCAGCAAAGCACAGCCACTGCTCCTTACCTTGGACGAGGGGTGTCTCCTCACCGCTGCCCCTCCTGACCTTGAACGTGGAATCACTCCTCTAGGCCCCCCTGAGCCTACACAGCCACTGCTCCTTGGACTTGGGGTTGCTCCTCCTGGCTGCTTCCCCTGGCCTCAGACACAGGGTAGCTCCTCTTGGCTGCCGCCCCTGACCTCGGACATGTGGTAGTTCCTCTTGGCCGTTCCTGCGCCATCGCAGCCTAGCACACTCAGTCACTGCCCCTGACCTTGGAGGTGGGGTAAGTCCACTTGGCTGCCGCCCCTTGGGCATGGGTCTTCCTAGCTTCTGCCCCTGACCTCAGACATGGGGTAGATCCTCTCGGCGGTGCTCTGTGCACTGTCACAACCACCCGTGCTCTTTATCTCCTTTACATAAAATCAACTGATTGTAGATGTTATTCCCATTTATCCTTAGATGCTTGTATTTATTGTATTCAAATTGGAGATTCATTATTTTTGTCACTAACTTATTGCTAGACTTAGTCGATTAAATACTTAGAATGAAAACGTTAGCTTTATTTATATATCGTTTCTTTTTCCTTAATTTTTCTTTCCTTTCTTATCAAGTTTTTCTATCTCTGATGTGCTACAGATCAGAAAGATTTGCTCACTGGATGGCCTAGAGGTGTATGACCATTTGGTTTTAGGATCAAGGGACTTGTTAGTTATTGACCTGAAGATGCCCTTAGTCTTTCTGCACAAACTCACATGACCAAGAATGGATGTCCATTACACGGCTTGTTCTCTGAAAAAATTCCATGTTTTTGAATTGTGTCTGACCTGTGGCCTGGCTATAGACTTCCAGCTGTGATAAGCCAGGGGAAAAAAATGTTTGTACCAACCTGGGTCATAGCTAGCCCAGTGTGATAGCCTACTTAGACACTTAGCAATTGTAGTGTCATTCAACTTATTTTTAAATATGCTGCTGTGAACAATAAAAATATTATTCTATATATTTTAGATAGTGAATAGTCACTAACTGGAAGATTTAATAGCATTTAAATAAAAGGTAAGATAAAACAGCCAAAAGTGAGGATGTTTTCCATATTTTTGGTGATAGTCTAAAAATGTGCCGGTGAGATTTCACAGAGATTAGAATCAGAGAATTTAACTTTTCTAGTATAACTTCCATCTTACCAAAATATCTTTATAATAGTTAGTCTTTAGTGAAAATAAAAACCATCCTACTGTTAAGTTTGTCGATTAATGTTTCCCAGATCTAATGGAGTTACATGTAAACTTTAGAATTTTTGTCAGTAGAATGCAAATCATATCTGTCCTGTGAAACAGATCATTCCATTTTTGTATATAACCAGCAATCCTAACAAACATTTATTAACTCAGCTAGAATTCCTTGCTCCTCAAACGGTCTTTTAATAAGTTTTAACATCCTACTTGCCCTCACTGATAAGTTAAATTAAATGTTTCCCTGTGTTTATTTTGGACTTTTATTAGAGTCTTTTAGAAAATTACATTTTACACTATGTTTCATGTTATTCCATACCCCATAAACTCTTCAGTTCATTATATTAACAATGGCTAATTTCTTCTCTCTTCCAGGAACTGTTCCAGATACAAGTTCCACCCTCAGGATTTCCACAATAGCTAGAGAGTTCATAATGCCATGTGTTGGGATCTCTAATGGAATTACTCAAAACCATCTATGGGAAAACAGGTACTGTACATGATTCTGACTGGAGGGTTGAAATCATGGAGAGCTACAAAGGAGACTCTGTATTCCATCTGAGTTTTTAAATTTGTGAAGCATTTAACCAACAAGGCAAGGGAGGGAAATGCACAATGGGGAAGAAGAGGATGTTCTGAGTAGATAAAAGCAGCAACATAGGAAGGAAGGTATAGACTTTGGCATATTCATTTAAACAAGAATTTGAGGGTTGCCAGAGTAGATGGTATGTAAAATGACGAGTGACTGCAGTGACACTAGTCTGACTATAGTTTGTGAAGAACATTTTATTCCTTGCTAAGGAGGGTAAGCATTATCCTTGTGGCATAAGGATCTATGAAATGTTTTAAGGCACCTTCCTTCATGATAATCTGCCTCTTTGGACACTTTGTATCAGAATGGAGAATTAATTGAAGGGGAAAAGAGACTATGGAGACCAAAAAATGTTTTCCGAAAGAATTTAAACACAACTGATTAAGATCCACATCATAAACACTGCAATAGAGATGAAGTAATTTTCAGATTCATTAGGGAGATAGATTAAACAGGAGTTGATGAGGTGTGAATCAGAAGGATGAGTCAATGAAGCCTCTTCAGCATATTGCTTGGGTGACAAACTGGGTGAATGGTCTGGGGTGGCAGTTCCTCAATAAAGGGAAGGCAGAATTAAGAAAAATCTGGTGAAAGAGCTGAATCCAAACCTTATAAAGGAAACGAAATACAGCCAGAACATATGACTAGGGAAAACCTGTGCCCTATCCCCAAGATTAATTTATCTAAAGAAAATTGAGTTTAACATAGAGATGACATTAAGCTCACCATGTTATTTAGAGCTCTGCAGATCAGGATTAGAATTTTGGCTCACCATGAACTATGTGCAATGGAACGTCTTATGTAATCTTTCTGGACATTGCATTCTTCATCTGTAAATTAGAGGTAAAAGCCCTTACTTTGCATAATGTTGTGAACCAATGATTTTAAGGAAACTAACCTTGACCCTGGCAGTTAGTAGCTCTTTAGCAACTGACAATATAAGAGGTGGAAAATGTTTTCACTTTCCTAGGAATATTAAAGTTCTTAATGGTCCTTCTTGTTTCAGTTCAGTTCAGTCACTCAGTCATGTCCGACTCTTTGAGACCCCATGAATTGCAGCACGACAGGCCTCCCTGTCCATCACCAACTCCCGGAATTCACTCAAACTCATGTCCATCGTGTCCGTGATGCCATCCAGCCATCTCATTCTCTGTAGTCCCCTTCTCCTCCTGCCCCCAATCCCTCCCAGCATCAGAGTCTTTTCCAGTGAGTCAACTCTTTGCATGAAGTGGCCAAATTACTGGAGTTTCAGCTTCAGCATGAGTCCCTCCAATGAACAGTCAGGACTAATCTCCTTTAGAATGGACTGGTTGGACCTCCTTGCATTCCATGGGACTCTCAAGAGTCTTCTCCAACACCACAGTTCAAAAGCATCAATTCTTCGGCACTCAGCTTTCTTCACAGTCCAACTCTCACATTCATACATGACCACAGGAAAAACCATAGCCTTGACTAGACGGACCTTGGTTGTCAAAGTAACGTCTCTGCTTTTGAATATGCTATCTAGGTTGGTCATAACTTTCCTTCCAAAGAGCAAGCGTCTTTTAATTTCATGGCTGCAATCACCATCTGCAGTGATTTTATAGCCTAAAAAATAAAGTCTGACACTGTTTCCACTGTTTCGCCATCTATTTCCCATGAAGTGATTGGACCAGATACCATTCTTTTCCAGATGTTCAAGCTGTCTTTAGAAAAGGAAGATGAAACAAAGATCAAATTGCCAACATCTGCTGGGTCATGGGAAAAGCAAGAGAGTTCCAGAAAAACATTTATTTCTGCTTTATTGGCTATGCCAAAGCCTTTGACTGTGTGGATCACAATAAACTGTGGAAAATTCTGAAAGAGTTGGGAATACCAGATCACCTGACCTGCCTCTTGAGAAACCTATATGCAGTTCAGGAAGTAACATTTAGAACTGTACATAGAATAACAGACTGGTTCCAAATAAGAAAAGGAGTAGGTCAAGGATGTATATTGACACTCTGATTTTTTTAACTTATATGTAGAGTACATCATGAGAAACACTGGACTGGAAGAAGTACAAGCTGGAATCAAGATTGCCAAGAGAACTAACAATAACATCAGATATGCAGATAACACCACCCTTATGGCAGAAAGTGAAGAGGAACTAAAAAGCCTCTTAATGAAAGTGAAAGAGGAGAGTGAAAAAGTTGGCTTAAAGCTCAACATTCAGAGAACGAAGATCATGGCATCTGGTCCCATCACTTCATGGGAAATAGATGGGGAAACAGTGGACCAAATTAAATGAGTATTTTCCCAGTTTCAGTTTTTGTGTAGTTATTCATTCTTTTTTTTTTTTTTAACTTGAAGTGTTTTATTTCTTTCTTTCTTGTTTTTCACTTTACAATTTTGGATTGGTTCTTTCATTGACTCAAACTTTTCACAAATATTTTTGAGATTCATACACTATTCTAGGATCTAGATGCTATTCAGCAGTGAACAAAATAGGCTCAGTCTCCACTCTTATAGAGCTTATAATCCAATAGGATACCATGAAGTAAATCTCTCCAGTAATAAGACCTGGGGGAAACAAAAGGAAGTATAGCTTATCTTTGAACATTTTCTCAAATAACTGTTTGTGAAAAAGTAGGTATTAGGATTGGACACTAACTGAATAAATCAGTTGTTATATTTTTAAAATTCCTGCTCTATAATGGAAACCTAGGGGAACAAAGTGGGCAATTTGGATGTGGTTAGGGTTTCAATTCAGACATTGTAACAGTTATGGTGGAATTAGACAGAGGCTGCAGTGAGATGGTCAGGGTAAGCACAAATGCTGGAGAATGCTTCAGAGCAGTAGATAAGAAAGGGAAAGAAAACAAAATTTAAGATATAGTTCTCTATGACTCTCTATGTATTTTCATGCAGATCCCAACCCTTGCAATGCCAAATACTAAAATTACTGTGTCTTGTTACTGTGCAATTGCACCATCTTACCTGCTAGCAAAGTAATGCTCAAAATTCTCCAAGCCAGGCTTCAGCAATATGTGAACCAATAACTTCCAGATATTCAAGCTGGATTTAGAAAAGGCAGAGGAACGAGAGATCAAATTGTCAACATCTGTTGGATTAGAAAAAGCAGAGAATTACAGAAAAACAACCAGTTGACTGTGTGGATCACAACAAACTGTGAAAAATACTTAAGGAGTTGGGAATACCAGACCACCTTACCTGCCTCCTGCAAAAGCTGTATGCAGTTCAAGAAGCAACAAATAGAACTGGACATGGGACAAGAGACTGCTTCAAAATTGAGAAAGGGATACAAGACTGTATTATTGTCACCTGCTCATTTACCTTATATGCAGAGTAAATCATGCAAAATGCTGAGCTGGATGAAGCACAAACTGGAATCAAGATTGCCAGGAGAAATATCAGTAACCTCAGAGATGATGATGACACCATCCTTATGGCAAAAAGTGAAGAGGAATTAAAAAACCTCTTGATGAAGGTGAAAAAGGAGAGTGGGGAAAAAAAAACTGGCTAAAACTCAACATTCAAAAGCCTAAGATCATGGCATTCAGTCCCATCACTTCATGGCAAATAGATGAGAAAAGTGGAGATAGTGACGGAACTTTTCCTGGGCTCAAAAATTACTGCAGATGGTGACTGCAGCTATGAAATTAAAAGATGATTTCTCCTTGGAAGGAAAGCCAAAAGCAAAGGCATTGCTTTGCCAACAAAGTTCCATGTAGTCAAAGCTATTGATTTTCCCATAGTCATGTACAGATGTGAGAGTTGGACCCTAAAGAAGTTTGAGCACTGAAGAATTGATGCTCTTGAACTGTGATGTTGGATAAGACTCTTGCGAGTTCCTTGGACAGTAAGGAAATCAAACCAATCAATCCTAAAGGAAATCAGTCTTGAGTATTCATTGAAAGGACTGATGCTGAAACTGAAACTCCAATCCTTTGGCCACCTGATGCAAAGAACAGACTCACTGGAAAAGACCCTGATGCTTCAATGGAAGATTGAAGGCAGGAGGAGAAGGGGAAGGCAGAGGATGAGATGGTTGGATGGCATCACCAACTCAATGGCCTGAGTTTGAGCAAACTCTTGGATATGGTGAAGGATGGGAAATCTGGTGTGCTGCAGACCATGGGTCACAAAGATTTGGGCACAACTGAGTGAACAACAACCAAAACTAAACTTAGAAAAGGAGGTTTGTTTCTTGGGTGAGAACTCACAAGACATAACTTCAACACCATATTTAACGATTTGCTTTAGCAGGAGAACATAAATTTTCACAGATGACTCACAGAAATTAGATGGCTCCCATGCTTTCTTTATAATGCAATGCTTGCCTTATATGTTTGTTATAGACAGACTTCATTTGATTTGAAATTGATTGAAAAATATTTGAGCCCACATTTGAGGTTAGAAGTTTCACATGTCACAGCATCCAGATTTCTAGCTTTTCTTGAAAAATCTAGGAATCTGGCTACCATGGACCTGAAATTCTGCATATCAGCAATTGTCACGAGCTGAGTTGCTATATTATTGAGACATAGCCCATGCTCTCTCATGCCATTTACTTCCTCAGTATAATACACCAGTTGTGTAAGCATTTGATTTTGAGAGTTTGCATAGTCCATAAAGTGAATGGATACATTGCTGTGAATTGTCTGTTCAGGTCAGTTAAGTCACCCAGTCGTGTCCAACTCTTTGTGACCACATGAATTGTAGCACACCAGGACTCCCTATAAATCACCAACTCCCGGAGTTTACCGAAACTCATGTCCATTGATCCAGTGACCTCATCCAACCGTCTCATCCTGTCATCCCCTGCGCCTCCTGCCATCAATCTTTCCCAGCATCAGTTCAGTTCAGTTATTTTCAAATAAGTAAGCTCTTCACATCAGGTGGCCAAAGAATTGGAGTTTCAGCTTCAACATCAGTCCTTCCAATGAACACCCAGGACTGATTTCCTTTAGGATGGACTGGTTGGATCTCCTTGCAATCCAAGGGACTTGCAAGAGTCTTCTCCAACACCACAGTTCAAAAGCATCAACTCTTCAGTGCCCAGCTTCTTCACAGTCCAACTCTCACATCCATAAATGACTACTGGAAAAACCATAGATTTGATTAGATGGACCTTTGTTGACAAAGTGATGTCTCTGCTTTTTATTTTTTTTTTAGGGGGGTATTTTTAAGTTTTTTTTTTATTTTATTTTATTTTTACTTTACAATATTGTATTGTTTTTGCCATACATCAACATGAATCCGGCACTGGTGTACATGAGTTGCCAATCCTGAACCTTCCTCCCACCTCCCTTCCCATACTATCTCTCTGGGTCATCCCAGTGCACCAGCCCAAGCATCCTGTATCCTGCATAGAACATAGACTGGCGATTCATTTCTTAAATGATATTATACGTGTTTCAGTGCCATTCTCCCAAATCATCACACCCTCTCCCTCTCCCATAGAGTCCAAAAGACTGTTCTATACATTTGCATCTCCTTTGCTGTCTCGCATACAGGGTTATCATTACCATCTTTTAAAATTCCATATATATGTGTTAGTATGCTGTATTCATGTTTTTCTTTCTGGCTTACTTCACTCTGTATAATCGTCTCCAGTTTCATCCATCTCATTAGAACTGATTCAAATGTATTCTTTTTAACGGCTGAGTAATACTCCATTGTGTATATGTACCACAGCTTTCTTATCCATTCATCTGCTGATGGATGTCTAGGTTGCTTCCGTGTCCTGGCTATTATAAATAATGCTGCGATGAACATTGGGGTACATGTGTCTCTTTCAATTCTGGTTTCCAGCAGTGGGATTGCTGGGTCATAAGGCAGTTCTATTTCCAGTTTGTTAATAAATCTTCACAATGTTCACCATAGTGGCTGTACTAGATTGCATTCCCACCAAGAGTGTAAGAGGGTTCCCTTTTCTCCACACCCTCGCCAGCATTTACTGCTTGTAAAATTTTGAATCGCAGCCATTCTGACTGGTGTGAAATGGTACCACATTGTGGTCTTGATTTGCATTTCACTGATAATGACTGATGTTGATCATCTTTTCATGTGTTTATTAGCCATCTGTATGTCTTCTTTGAGTAATGTCTATTTAGTTCTTTAGCCCATTTATTGAGTGGGTCATTTATTTTTCTGGAATTGAGCTGCAGGAGTTGTGTGTGTGCATATATATATATATATTAGTATAAGCAAATACATTTATATTTATATATTTTTTTAATTTTTACTTATTTTGCTTTACAGTACTGTATTGGTTTTGCCATACATTGACATGAATCAGCCACGGATGTATATGATTTCCCAATCCTGAACCCCTCTCCACTCTCCCACCCCATATCATCTCTCTGGAACATCTCCGTGCACCAGTCCCAAGCATTCTGCATCCTGTATGGAACATAGACTGGTGATTCATTTCTTACATGACAGTATACATGTTTCAATGTAATTCTCCCAAATCATCCCACCCTCTCCCTCTCCCTCTGAGTCCAAAAGTCTGTTCTAAACATCTGTGTCTCTTTTGCTGTCTCACATCCAGGGTTATCATTATGATCTTTCTAAATTCCATATATATGTGTTAGTATACTGCATTGGTGTTTTTCTTTCTGGCTTACTTCATTCTGTATAATCGGCTCCAGTTTCATCCACCTCATTAGAACTGATTCAAATGTATTCTATTTAATGGCTGAGTAATACTCCATTGTGTATATGTACCACAGCTTTCTTATCCATTCGTCTGCTGATGGACATCTAGGTTGTTTCCATGCCTTTGCTATTATACACAGTGCTGCGATGAACATTGGGGTACACGTGTCTCTTTCAATTCTGGTTTCCTCGGTGTGTATGCCCAGCAGTGGGATTGCTGGGTCATAAGACAGCTCTATTTGCAATTTTTTAAGGAGTCTCCACACTGTTCTCCATAGTGGCTGTACTAGTTTGCATTCCCAAATAGCAAATGCAGCAACCGGCAAACAACTAATCTCAAAAATATACAAGCAACTTATGCAGCTCAGTTCCAGAAAAATAAACGACCCAATCAAAAAATGGGCCAAAGAACTAAATTGACATTTCTCCAAAGAAGACACACGGATGGCTAACAAATACATGAGAAGATGCTCAACATCGCTCATTATCAGAGAAATGCTTGTATAGTTTTGAGATTAGTTGTTTGTCAGTTGCTTCATTTGCTATTATTTTCTCCCATTGAGAAGGCTGTCTTTTCATCTTGCTTATAGTTTCCTTTGTTGTGTAGAAGCTTTTAATTTTAATTAGATCCCATTTGTTTCTTTTTGTTGTTATTTCCAGTATTCTGGGAGGTGGATCATAGAGGATCCTGCTGTGATATATGTCGGAGAGTGTTTTGCCTATGTTCTCCTCTAGGAGTTTTATAGTTTCTGGTCTTACATTTAGATCTTTAATCCATTTTGAGTTTATTTTTGTGTATGGTGTTTTAAAGTGTTCTAGTTTCATTCTTTTACAAGTGGTTGACCAGTTTTCCCAGCACCATTTGTTAAAGAGATTGTCTTTACTCCACTGTATATTCTTGCCTCCTTGTCGAAGATAAGGTGTCCATAGGTGTGTGGATTCATCTCTGGGCTTTCTATTTTGTTCCATTGATCTATATTTCTGTCTTTGTGCCAGTACCATACTGTCTTGATGACTGGCTTTATAGTATAGCCTGAAGTCAGGCAGGTTGATTCCTCCAGTTCCATTCTTGTTTCTCAAGATCAATTTGACTATTCGAGGTATTTTGTATTTCCATAAAATTGTGAAATTATTTGTTCTAGCCCTGTGAAAAATACCACTGGTAGCTTGATAGGGATTGCATTGAATCTATAGATTGCTTTAGGTAGTATACTCATAACATTATGATTCTTCCGATCCATGAACATGGTATATTTCTCCATCTATTAGTGTCCTCTTTGATTTCTTTCATCAGTGTTTTATAGTTTTCTATATATAGATCGTTAGTTTCTTTAGGTAGATATATTCCTAAGTATTTTATTCTTTTCATTGCAATGGTGAATGGAATTGTTTCCTTAATTTCTTTTTCTACTTTCTCATTATTAGTGTATAGGAATGCAAGGGATTTCTGTGTGTTAATTCTATATCCTGCAACTTGCCTATACTCATTAATTAGCTCTAGTAATTTTCTGGTGGAGTCTTTAGGATTTTCCATGTAGAGGATCATGTCATCTGCAAACAGTGAGAGTTTTGCTTCTTTTCCAATTTGGATTCCTTTTATTTCTTTTTCTGCTCTGATTGCTGTGGCCAGAACTTCCAGAACTATGTTGAATAGTAACAATGAAAGTACACACTCTTGTCTTGTTCCTGACTTTAGGGGGAATGCTTTCAATTTTTCACCATTGAGGATAATGTTTGCTGTGTGTTTGTCATTTATAGCTTTTATTATGTTGAGGTATGTTCCTTCTATTCCTGCTTTCTGGAGAGATTTTATTATAAATGGATGTTGAATTTTGTCAAAGTCTTTCTCTTCATCTACTGAGATAATCATATAGCTTCTATTTTTCAATTTGTTACTGTGATGAATTACATTGATTGATTTGCAGATATTGAAGAATCCTTGCATCCCTGGGATAAAGCCCACTTGGTCATGGTGTATGATCTTTTTTAATGTGTTGTTGCATTCTACTTGCTAGAATTTTGCTGAGTATTTTTACATCTGTGTTCATCAGTGATATTGGCCTGTAGTTTTCTTTCTTCTTCTTTTTTTTTGGTGGCATCTTTGTCAGGGTTTGGTATTAGGGTGATGGTGGTCTCATAGAATGAGTTTGGAAGTTTACCTTCCTCTGCAATTTTCTGGAAGAATTTGAGTAGGATAGGTATTAACTCGAAATTTTTGGTAGAACTTAGCTGTGGAGCAGTCTGGACCTGGGCTTTTGTTTGCTGGAAGATTTCTGATTACAGTTTCAATTTCTGTGCTGGTGATAGGTCTGTTAAGATTTTCTATTTCTTCCTGGTTCAGTTTTGGAAAGTTGTACTTTTCTAAGAATTTGTCCATTTCTTCCACGTTGTTCATTTTGTTGGCATATAATTGTTGATAGTAGTCTCTTATGATCCTTTGTATTTCTGTGTTGTCTGTTGTGATTTCTCCATTTTCATTTCTAATTTTATTGATTTGATTTTTCTCCCTTTGTTTCTTGATGAGTCAGGCTAATGGTTTGTCAATTTTATTTATCCTTTCAAAGAACCAGCTTTTGGCTTTGTTGGTTTTTACTATGGTCTCTTTTGTTTCTTTTGTATTTATTTCTGCCCTAATTTTTAGGATTTCTTTCCTTCTACTAAACCTGGGCTTCTTCATTTCTCCTTTTCTAGTGGCTTTAGGTGTAGAGTTAGGTTATTTATTTGACTTTATTCTTGTTTCTTGACGTATGCCTGTATTGTTCTGAACTTTCCTCTTAGCACTGCTTTTATAGTGTCCCATAGGATTTGGTTTGTTGTATTTTCATTTTCATTCATTTCTATGCATATTTTGACTTATTTTTTGATTTCTTCTGTGATTTGTTGGTTATTCAGAAGTATGTTGTTCACCCTCCATATGTTGGCATTTTTAATAGTTTTTCTCCTGTAATTGAGATCTAATCTCACTGCATTATGGTCAGAAAAGACGCTTGGAATGATTTCATTTTTTTTTAAATTTATCAAGGCTAGATTTATGGCCCAGGATGTGTTCTATCTTGGAGAAAGTTCTGTGAGCACTTGAGAAAAGGTGAAATTCATTGTTTTGGGGTGAAATATCTTATAGATATCAATTAGGTTTAACTGATCTATTGTATCATTTAATGTTTGTGGTGTTTTTTGTTAATTTTCTGTTTAGTTGGTCTAGCCATATATGTGAGTGAGATATTAAAGTCTCCCACTATTATTGTGTAATTGTTAATTTCCCTTTTCATATTTGTTAGCATTTGTCTTACATATTGTGGTGTTCCTATCTTGGGTGCATATATATTTATAATTGTTATATCTTCTTCTTGGATTGGTCCTTTGATCATTATGTAGTGCCCTTCTTTATCTCTTTTCACAAGCTTTGTTTTAAAGTCTATTTTATCTGATATGAGTATTGCCACTCCTGCTTTCTTTTCGTCTCTATTTGTGTGGAATATCTTTTTTCCAGCCCTTCACTTTCAGTCTGTATGTGTCCCTTGTTTTGAGGTGGGTCTCTTGTAGACAACATATATAGGGGTCTTGTTTTTTAATCCATTCAGCCAGTCTTTGCCTTTTGGTTGGGGCATTCAACCCATTTACGTTTAACATAATTATTGATAAGTATGATCCCGTTCCCATTTACTTTATTGTTTTGGATTCGGGTTTATGCACCCCTTTTGTGTTTCCTGTCTAGAGAATATCCGTTAACATTTGTTGGAGAGTTGGTTTGGTGGTGCTGAATTCTCTCAGCTTTTGCTTGTCTGTAAAGCTTGTGATTTCTCCTTCGTATATGAATGAGATCCTTGCTGGGTACAGTAATCTGGGCTGTAGGTTATTTTCTTTCATCACTTTAAGTATGTCTTGCCATTCCCTCCTGGCTGAAGAGTTTCTATTGAAAGATCAGCTGTTATCCTTATGGAAATCCCCTTGTGTGTTATTTGTTGTTTTCCCCTTGCTGCTTTTAAAATTTGTTCTTTGTGTTTGGTCTTTATTAATTTGATTAATATGTGTCTTGGTGTGTTTTGCCTTGGGTTTATCCTCTTTGGGACCCTCTGAGTTTCTTGGACTTGGGTGATTATTTCCTTCTCCATTTTAGGGAAGTTTTCAACTATTATCTCCTCAAGTATATTATCATGGTCTTTCTTTTTGTCTTCTTCTTCTGGGACTTCTATAATGTTGCAGTGTTTCATATTGCCCTGGAGGTCTCTGAGATTGTCTTCATTTATTTTAATTAATTTTTGTTTTCCCCTCTCTGATTCATTTATTTCTACCATTCTATCTTCTATTTCACTAATCCTATCTTCTGCCTCTGTTATTCTACTATTTGTTGCCTCCAGAGTGTTTCTGATCTCATTTATTGCATTATTCATTATATATTGACTCTTTTATTTCTTCTAGGTCCTTGTTAAACCTTTCTTGCATCTTCTCAATCCTTGTCTCCAGGCTATTTATCTGTGATTACATTTTTATTTCAAGATTTTGGATCATTTTCACTATCCATATTCAGAATTCTTTCTCAGGTAGATCCCATATCTCTTCCTCTTTTGTTTATTTTGGTGGGCATTTCTCCCGTTCCTTTACCTGCTGGGTATTCCTCTGTCTCTTCATCTTGTTTATATTGCTGCGTTTGGGGTGGCCTTTCTGTATTCTGGCAGTTTGTGGAGTTCTCTTTATTGTGGAGTTTCCTCGCTGTGGGTGGGGTTGCATCAGTGGCTTGTCAAGGTTTCTTGGTTAGGGAGGCTTGTGTTGGAGTTCTGGTGGGTGGAGCTGTATTTCTTGTCTCTGGAGTGCAGTGACATGTCCAGTAATGAGTTATGAGATATCAGTGGTTTTGGAGTAACTTTGAGCTGCCTTAAATTGAAGCTCAGGGCTGTGTTCCTGTGTTGCTGGAGAATTTGGGTGGTATGTCTTGCTCTGGAACTTGTTGGCCCTTGGATGGTGCTTGGTTTCAGTATAGGTATGGATGTGTTTGATGAGCTCCTATCGATTAATGTTCCCTGGAGTCAGGAGTTCTCTGATGTTCTCATGATTTGGACTTAAGCCTCCTGCTTCTGGTTTTCAGTTTTAATTTTACAGTAGGCTCAAGACTTCTCCTTCTATACCACACTGTTGATAAAACATCTAGGTTAAAGATGAAAAGTTTCTCCACATTGAGGGACACTCAGAGAGGTTCACAGAGTTACATGGAGAAGAGAAGAGGGAGGGGGGAGTTAGAGGTGACCTGAATGAGATGAGGTGGAATCAAAAGAGGAGAGAGAAAACTAGCCAGTAATCACTTTCTTAGGTGCACTCCACATTCTGGACCGCTCAGAGATGTTCATAGAGTTATACAGAGAAGAGGAGAGGGAGGAAGGAGGCAGAGGTGGCCAGGAGGATAAAAGAGGGGAATGAAAAGGAGAGAGACAGATCCAGCCAGTAATCAGTTCCCTAAGTGGTCTCCACCGTCTGGAACACACAGGGATTCGCAGAGTTGGGTAGAGAAGAGAAGGGGGAGGGAGGAGACAGAGGCGACTGGTGGAGAAAAAGGAGAGCCCAAAGGAGGGGAGAGCAGTCAAGCCAGTAATCTTGCTCTCAAGTAAAAATGAGTACTGAAGATTGGGTTTTTGAAGGTGCAAAATTGATAACAAATACCAAAAAGCAAAGATTAAAACTCTAGAGTAGAGGTTGGATTTTCAAAAATACAATATTAAAGAAAAGAAGATGAAGAAGAAAAAAAGTCACAAAAAAATACATACATACATATATATATATATATATATGTATATATATATATATATATAAAGTTTGCTTTCAAAATACGGTCTTTTTTTTTGAAAAGTAATTCTAGGTTATAAAAATGAAAATTAAAGGAAAAATAGAGGACTTTAAAATGTTAAAAAAAAAAGAAAAAGAAAAGAGGAAAAAACAAACAAACAAAAAAAGAATGATCATAAAAATAGAAAAGATATATCTAGGACTTTCTCTGGTGTTGTTGTGGGTATTGTGAGGTCAGTTCATTTTCGGATAGTACCTTGGTCTGGCTTATATTTCTCAAGGTCTATAGTCACCTTCCTATGTAGTCGGTACTAATGACAGGGTTTTAATCTCTTGCACCTGTCACTTCCAAGGCGGTTCCCTCTGTTTTAGCTTCTTATGTTTGCTGGTCTCTTCAGTGTCTTATTTCTGTCCAGACAAAAGGGGGGCAGTGGTGGACACTTTTTTTTTTAGCCTCACTTGTTCAGTTGTGCTGTGGGGAGTGAGGGATGCTGCAAACAAAT
Source organism: Ovis aries (assembly GCF_016772045.2). NCBI lineage: Eukaryota > Metazoa > Chordata > Mammalia > Artiodactyla > Bovidae > Ovis > Ovis aries. Next base: position 1,866,859 of record NC_056075.1, read on the forward strand.
AACACTGGTGTGTGCTCACAGTGTCTCAGCCATGCTGGGCCTGCCCCTGCTCACTGCACACACACCTCAGGCTCTAGGTTGTTCCACTGGGAACCATCTGAGGCCAGCCCTGGGCTGCATGCACCTCCCAGGTCTAAGCTGCTCAGGCTCAGGCACTCAGGTAGTCCTCAGAGGCTCAGACTCGGTTGGGCCTGCTTTATGTGCCCTTCCCAGGTCCAAGTAGCTCAAGTGTTTGGCGAGCATGGTCCCTGTGACTAATCGCCTCTCCTGTCCCTGCTGCTCAGTTTTCTGTATGTACAACTGGTGCACCTTCTCAGGCGGAGGATGACTGTCCAGAACCCCAAAAAGTCTTAGTTAGCAAAGTTGGCAAAGTCTTAGTTAGCAAAGAAGCCTGTTTGCAGTTTGGTAGTTAATGTCTCTCTGAGGCTGCTATTGCCCCCTTCCAGCCCTTCCGGTAGTGGCTGCCTGTCACTGGAGGGGAATGGTCTGCAGCCAGCTAATTCTGTTCCATCCTTTGTTCTGTGTGCGGTCCTGGCAGTGTCTTATGTTAGAGCTTTTCACGTGATAGCTATCCCACTGTCTGCCTTGTTAGTCCAAGTTAGTTTGCTCTGTTCGGGCCAATCCTTAAAAAGCAATGCAGCCCGTGCCTCCTTGCCCAACCCCTGCTTGCTAGCGGTAGATGCAGGCGTCTGCACTGCTTTTCCACTGGAGGAGTTACCACTGGGATCGTAATCTGTGGGTTTTAATTGTTTAATTATTTAAATAATTTAATTATTTGTTTATTTTTGCTCCTTGTTATGTTGCCCTCTGTGCTTCCAACGCTCACCACAGACGCGGCAGTGAGAGTGTTTCCTGGTGTTTGGAAACTTCTCTCTTTTTAAGACTCCCTTCCTAGGACGGAATTCCCTCCCTGCCACTTTGTCTCTTTTTTTGCCTTTTATATATTTTCTACCTGTTTTCAAAGACAATGAGCTGGTTTTCTGGGTGCCTGATGATACCACCCTTATGGCAGAGAGTGAAGAGGAGCTAAAAAGCCTCTTGATGAAAGTAAAAGAGGAGAGTGAAAAAGTTGGCTTAAAGCTCAACATTCAGAAAACGAAGATCATTGCATCTGGTCCCATCACTTCATGGGAAATAGATGGGGAAACAGTGGAAACAGTGTCAGACTTTATTTTTGGGGGCTCCAAAATCACTGCAGATGGTGACTGCAGCCATGAAATTAAAAGACACTTGCTCCTTGGAAGAAAAGTTATGACCAACCTAGATAGTATATTCAAAAGCAGAGACATTACTTTGTCGACTGAGGTCCATCTAGTCAAAGCTATGGTTTTTCCTGTGGTCATGTATGGATGTGAGAGTTGGACTGTGAAGAAGGCTGAGTGCCGAAGAACTGATGCTTTTGAACTGTGGTGTTGCAGAAAACTCTTGAGAGTCCCTTGGACTGCAAGGAGATCCAACCAGTCGATTCTGAAAGAGATCAGCCCTGGGATTTCTTTGGAAGGAATGATGCTAAAGCTGAAGCTCCAGTACTTTGGACCCCTCATGCAAAGAGTTGGCTCATTGGATAAGACTCTGATGCTGGGAGGGATTGGGGGCAGGAGGAGAAGGGGATGACAGAGGATGAGATGACTGGATGGCATCACAGACTCAATAGACGTGAGTCTGAGTGAACTCCAGGAGATGGTGATAGACAGGGAGGCCTGATGTGCTGCAATTCATGGGGTGACAAAGAGTCAGACACGACTGAGTGACTGATGTCCTCTGCCGGCATTCAGAAGTTGTTTTGTGGAATTTACTCAGCGTTGAAATGTTCTTTTGTTGAATTTGTGGGGAAGAAAGTGCTCTCCCTGTCCTATTCCTCCACCATCTTAGGACCGCCCCCCTCTCTACTTTTTAATATGCTGACTAGGTTGGTCATAACTTTCCTCCCAAGGAGTAAGCACCTTTTAATTTCATGGCTGCAGTCACCATTTGCGGTGACTTCACAAACCCAAAATATAAAGTCAGCCACTGTTTCCAATGTTTCCCCACCTATTTGCCATGAAGTGATAGGACCAGATGCTAAGATCTTAGTTTTCTGAATGTTGAACTTTAAGCCAACTTTTTCACTCTCCTTTTTCACTTTCCTTAAGAGGCTCTTTAGTTCTTCACTTTCTGCCATAAAGATCGTATCATCTGCATATTTGAGGTTATTGACATTTCTCCCAGCAATCTTGATTCCAACTTGCGCTTCTTCCAGCCCAGCATTTCTCATGATGTACTCTACATAGAAGTTAAATAAGCAGGGTGACAGTATACAGCCTTGACATACTCCTTTTCCTATTTGGAACCAGTCTGTTGTTCCATGTCCAGTTCTAACTGTTGCTTCCTGACCTGCATACAGATTTCTCAGGAGGAAGGTCAGATGATCTGATATTCCCATCTCTTTCAGAATTTTGCAGTTTGTTGTGATCCACACAGTCAAAGGCTTTGGCATAATCAATAAAGCAGAAATACCTGTTTTTCTGAAACTCTATTGCTTTTTCTATGGTTCAGCAGATGTTAGCAGTTTGATATCTGGTTCTTCTGCCTTTTCTAAAACCAGGTTGAACATCTGGAAGTTCACGGTCCACGTATTGGTGAAGCCTGACTTTGAGAATTCTGAGCATTACTTTACTAGCGTGTGAGATGAGTGCAATTATGTGGTAGTTTGAGCATTCTTTGGCAATGCCTTTCTTTGGGGTTGGAATGAAAACTGACCTTTTCCACTCCTGTGGCCACTACTGAGTTTTCCAAATTTGCTGGCATATTGAGTGCAACACTTTCACACCATCATCTTTTAGGATTTGAAATAGCTCAACTGGAGTTCCATCACCTCAACTAGCTTTGTTAGTAGTGATTCTTCCTAAGGCCCACTTGACTTCATATTCCGAGTTGTCTGTTAGCACTTTGTGTAGTTACCTTCCTTTGATGCCTGTGATCACATTTCCCAGATTTCCATATCAAGTAGGTTGTAGATAGCTTTTTTTAAGTTTTCAGATTCAATTCAATTACATGAGATTCAGAAAAGAAGAACAAGAAAAAAAAAAGATGAAGAAGAACAAGGGAAGAAACAGTAGTGGATAGTGCAAGGTTTTGTTTTGTTTTGTTTTGTTTTGTTTTGTTTTGTTTTCCAAAATTTCTTTTAGAGGTATGATTTAGAAATAAACAAATGCTCGTACTTTTAGTGTTACAGACTGATGGGTTTTGACAAACACATATGCTACTGCAAAACTTAACCCTATTAAAAAACACAATGTTCCATCATCACAGAAGATTCCCTGTGGCCCTTCCCCTCCAATCAGTATCCCCAGGAGAACAGTATTTTTTTTAAATATCTTTCACCATTAGTTAGTTTTGCCTATTCTAGAAACTTTATGTAAATGGACTTATGCACAAGGCAGTCTTTTGTGTTCAGGTTCTGTTAGTAAGGATATGTTGAGATTCATGCATCTCATTGTGTACTAGAACTTAGTCTCTCAATTGATGAGAAGAACAACATTATATAGTTATACTACAAGTTGTTCATGGTTGTCTCCAGTTTAGGCCTTTTATGGTTTGTTGTATACATTTTCGTATAAGTCATTTTATGGACATATGTTCTCATTTTCTTTGGGTAAATGCATTGAAATGAAATTTCTATGTGTTTAACATCTTAAGAAAAGGTTGTCTGTCAAACACTTATATCACTTTACATCCTCACCAACAATATGTGGCAGTTCCAATTAGTATACTTTCTAGTCAATGTTTGGTATTAGACTTTCAAATCTTAGCCAATTTAAATGGCTGTGTTTCACTATTACATTATGATTTTAATTTTATTTTTCCACTTTAATAACATAATTTTTAGTGTATCTATTTTCTTCTTGTTGAATTGTCTGTTGAACACTTTTACCCATTTTCTGATAGGATTGTGTTTTTCTTCTTAATGCTTAAGAGTTCTTTAAATATTCTGAATACAGTTGTTTCTTTGTATGTCTACTTTTATATGTATATGAATAGTGACTTATCATATTATACCTACAGATATCAATGACAATATTGATATAATGGTATGGATATAGTTATGTAAAGTATATTCTTCCATCGTGTAGATAGCCTATTCACTTTAACAGTGTCTTTCAATGAGCAGAAAATTTTAATTTTTAATTTCAATTAATTCCAGTTTATCATTTTTTTCTTCTGTTATGGCTTGTATTTTCTGTGTCTTGTATAAGATATTGCCTACAAATTAGCTAGAATCAGAAGCTGACAAAACTTTGATGAACCCAGTATTTTCTCTAAATATTCATACTTTCCTTCTTCTTGCCCCCAATGATAAAATATTTTGAATTTTGCCTTAATAATTTTCTTTATTTGCATAATTTTTATCACATGTATATACAGATACAATTTTTCTATTCTGATTATTTGTGTCCTAAGTAAATCACATCTTACTACACATAAACCTTTATGATTTCCTTTTTACTCTCAATATTACATTTTTAGGATTCATTTATGTTCATATGTGAGGCATTAGTTTATCACTTTTATGGGGATATATACTATTCAATTCTATGACTGTGTCACATTTTATCAGTTTTCTTGTAGTGAACATTTTTTTTTCTACTTTCCTTCTAATTCAAAAATTGTTATATGTCTCCTAGAATATACATGCCAGAGACTCTAGAGTATGCAGTTAGAAGTTGAATTACTGAGTTTATAAGTTACACACAACTTCACTTTATAAGATAAAATGTTTACTACAGTAGATGTACTGATTTATATTCTCACCAATAGCTTATAAATTTCTTTAAGTCCATGTCCTTATTGTCTCTTGACACAGTCTGCCTTTAACTTTTGCCATTTAATTCTTCCACTAATAAATGCTGAGGACCTATTGCATTTCAAGTACTTAATGCCTGTTTTACAAACATTATTCTTTAATTCTCAAAACAAATCTAGAAAGCTAAGGGGAATTATCCTAGTTAAACCACATTAAATCTGAGGGTTAAGAAGATTAATTATATCCAAAGTTTTAAGTTAATCAGAGAAATAACTTTCTTACTATGTCCTATATACTATGTTCAGGAGAAAGAAATGGCAACCCATTCCGCTATTCTTGCCTCAGAAATCCCATGGACAGAGAATCCTGGCAGGCTACAGTCCATGGGCGTTCACAAAAGAGTCAGACATGAATTAATGACTAAACAACAAATACACTGTGTTCAAAATTTTATATGCATGATTTTGTTTTAGTCCCCATAAAACTTCCTGAGATAAAATTAAGGTGTCAGCAGGCTGTATTCCCTGTGGAGGCTTTTGGGGTTAATCCATTCCCTTGTCTTTTCCAGCTCCTACAGCCATCTATATTCTTTGAGTCATGGCTCCTTTCTTTCATCTTTAAACCTACCAACAACTGCTTAATTCTCATGTTGCCATTTCTCTGAATCTCTCTACTGATGTGCCATTCCATTTTTCTAAACCTTTGTGTTGACATTGGAATCTTTTGGAAAATCTAGGATAATCTATTTGTTTCATTGTCAGCTGATAAGCAACATTAATCCCATGTGCAATTCCTTTATCATGTAACAGTATATTCACCGATTCCTGGGATTAGGAAATGAACATCTTTGTATGGTTGTTATTCTGCCTACCACAATGAGAGTCCAGAATTTAAAGCCCTACGTGTATGATTGGTTGATATCCTCATAATCCTAAATCTCAGGCTCACATAGCTGACAAACCCAGGCTGAGTATGATAAGAGAGTCTGGTGGTATACTATGGGAGGATTTCTTTAGGGCCTTCCAGCCGAGATCAGAGCCATTGGATTTCGTCCTTACAGTTTCTCTGAATACAGAAAAACAGTGGTCTTTATGTAGAGGTCTTTATTTGTGCTTGATTTTTTTTTTTCCTGACATTATACTTGTGACCACCTTCCACTCTCTGAATTATCCTGTCCAGGCTCCTTGATTCATTTCAGAAACAACATGCTGAAATGCATGGCACAGAATGACCCAGATAAACCTCATCTCTGAAATCTCAAAAACTGATCCAGTCCTGCTCCTTAGAACATTTCCCAAACCATGCTCCTAAAAATACTAGAGACCAATGAGTATGGATTAAAAAGGAATGGTCCCTTGACTAACTATTTTTATTAAATAATTTGGAGAAATACTACACAATGTATTTACTCTCTTTTTTAGATTATCGATGCACATTAGCATGTTTATAACCCCAGGATACCTAACAGTAAAGTAGTCTATTTACACAACCAACTGGATATGGAATGCTTACTTTCAGACTTTTTCCTCTTGGCCCTTGGATTACTTCTAGTGAAATATTTGAGGAATCATATGCCAAGGAATGTTGTTACAGCATACTGTCACGGATACTAATTGAATATCCATTATTTTGGTGTTCAACTAATATCCAGAATAGATATCAGGGTAACTTGACTGAAGAGGGAGATTCAAGTGAGACAGATTCACCTCATTTATAAAGCTTTCAAAATTAGGAATTAGTAGAGAGAGAAAGGGAGCCACTGCTGGCTCAGACTAAAAGTATTCCTTCTGTGTGGGGGACCTGGGTTCAATCCCTGTGTCGGAAAGATCCCCTGGAGAAGGAAATGACAACCCACTAAATATTCTTGCTTGGAGAATCCCATGGACAGAGAAGTCTAGCAGTCCATGAGGTTACAGTTCTTGGGGTCACACAGAGTTGGACATGACTGAGCTACTTCACTTTTAGAGAGAGAAAAAGACTTTCCAAGTGATGTTAGTGGTAAAGAACCCGACTGCCAATGCAGGAGACATGAGATGTGGGTTCCATCCCAATGTCTGGAACATAACATGGAGGGGGGCTTGGCAACCCATTTCGTTATTATTGCCTAGAAAATCCCATGGACAAAAGAGCCTGGTGAGCTACAGTCTATAGGATCTCAAAGAGTCTGACATGACTAAAGTGACTGAGCACACATACAGAGAGAAAAATTGTTTTTTAAGTAACATTTTAAGCTAGGAGTTCCAGTCAATTAGATGCTTTGCCTACATTGAATGTAGGGCCCAAAGAAACTTGAATATTCAGCAAGAAGCAACAGTTATAACTGGACATGGAACCACAGACTGGTTCCAAATAGGAAAAGGGGTACATCAAGGCTGTATACTATCACCGTGCTTATTTAAATTCTATACAGAGTACATCATGAGAAATGCTGGACTGGAAGAAGCACAAGCTGAAATCAAGATATCAATCACCTCAGATATATAGATGACACCACCCTTATGGCAGAAAGCGAAGAGGAACTCAAAAACCCTTTTGATGAAAGTGAAAGAGGAGAGTGAAAAAGTTGGCTTAAAGCTCAACATTCAGAAAACGAAGATCATGGCATCCAGTCCCATCACTTCATGGGAAATAGATGGGGAAACAGTGGAAACAGTGTCAGACTTTATTTTTTGGGCTCCAAAATCACTGCAGATGTTGACTGCAGCCATGAAATTAAAAGACACTTACTTCTTGGAAGAAAAGTTATTACTGACCTAGATAGCATATTGAAAAGCAGAGATATTACTTTGCCAACAAAGGTCTGTCTAGCCAAGGCTATGGTTTTTCCAGTGGTTATGTATGGATGTGAGAGTTAGACTGTGAAGAAAGCTAAGCACTGAAAAATTGATGCTTTTGAACTGTGGTTTTGGAGAAGACTCTTGCGAGTCCCTTGGACTGCAAGGAGATCCAACCAGTCCATTCTAAAGGAGATCATCCCTGGGTGTTCTTTGGAAGGAATGATGCTAAAGCTGAAACTCCAGTACTTGGGCCACCTCATGCAAAGACTTGACTCATTGGAAAAGAGTCTGATGCTGTTAAGGATTGTGGGCAGGAGGAGAAGGGAATGACAGAGGATGAGATAGCTGGATGGCATCACCAACTCAATGGATGTAAGTCTAAGTGAACTCCGGGAGTTGGTGATGGACAGGGAGGTCTGGCGTGGTGCGATTCATGGGGTTGCAAGAGTCGGACACAATTGAGCGACTGACGTGAACTGAACTGAAACATGATATTTTCTGAATAAGCATTGTGGTTCAGTTCGGTTCAGTCACTTGATTGCACCCAACACTTTGAGATTCCATGCACTGCAGCACGCCAGGCTTCCCTGAACATCACCAACTCCCAGAGCTTGCTCAGACTCATGTCCATGGAGTCAGTGATGCCATTCAACCATCTCATCCTCTGTCATCCCCCTCTCCTCCTGCTCAATCTTTCCCAGCATCAGGGTCTTTTCCAATGAGTTGGCTCTTCAAATCAGGTAGCCAAAGTATTGGAGCCTCAGTTTCAGCACCAGTCCTTCCAATGAATATTCAGGACTGATTTCTTTAGGATTGACTGGTTTGATTCCCTTGCAGCCCAAGGCACTCTCAAGAGTCTTCTCCAATGCCACAGTTCAAAAGCATCAATTCTTTGGTGTGCAGCTTTCTTTATGGTCCAACTCTCACATCCACACTACTACTGGAAAAACCATAGCTTTCACTCAATGGACATTTGTTGCCAAAGTAAGGTCTCTGCTTGTTAATATGCTCTCTAGGTTGGACATAGCTTTTCTTCCAAGGAGCAATTGTCTTTTAATTTCATGGCTGCAGTCACCATTTAGAGTGATTTTGGAGCCCACGAAAATAAACCACTGTGGTAGCCAATGTTTTTTTATCTGTTTCTTTGAAGCAGAAAGTACATCTTTTCTTTTTATTTCAGGAAAGAATCAAGTTCAGATCTTCTATACAGAAATTTATCAAGAGAGTTGTTTTGTTGGGGGACAGATGTTCTGAACAGAGTTTATATAATTTTATGGGACAAAAATGTAAGGAAAGTGACAGAGAAGCATAAAGGATATTGTTACAGTGTTACACTCAGTATGTTAACAAATTTGGAAAATACAGCAGTGGCCACCGGTTTGGAAAAGGACAGTTTCATTCTAATCCCAAAGAAGGGAAATACCAAAGAATGTTCAAACTATCATACAATTGTGCTCATTTCACATGCTAGCACGGTTATGCTCAAAACTCTTCAAGCTAGGCTTCAGCAGTACATGAGCCAAGAACTTCCAGATATACAAGCTGGGTTTCAAAGAGGCATAGGAAAAAAGAAATCAAATTGTCACCATTTGTTAGATCATAGAGAAAGCAAGGGTATTCCAGAAAAGCATCTACTTCTGCTTCACTGATTATACTAAAGCCTTTGGCTGTGTGGGTCACAAAAAAATGGAAAATTATTAAAGAAAGGAGAATACCAGACCACCTTACTTGCCTCCTGAGAAACTTGTATGTGGGTCAAGAAGCAACAGTTAGAACCAGATCTGAAACAAATGACTGGTTCCAAACTGGGAAAGGAGTATGATAAGGCTCTCTATTGTCACCCTGCTTATTTAACTTATATGCAGAGTAGATCATTTGAAATGCCAAGCTGGATGACTCACAAGCTGGAATTAAGATTGCTGGGAGAAACATCAGCAACCTCAGATATGCAGATGATATGGCAGAAGATGAAGAGGAACTAAAGAGCCTCTTGATGAGGGTGAGAGAGGACAGTGAGAAACCTTGCTTGAAACTCAACATAGAAAAAAACTAACGTCATGCCATTCAGTCCCATTACTTCATGGTAAATAGAAGGGAAAAAGTAGAAGCAATAACATACTTTATTTTCTTGGGCTCCAGAATCACTGCAGACAGTGCTATGGAGATGAAATTCAAAGACACTTGCTCCTTGGATGGAAACCACTGACAAACCTAGACAGCATATTTAAAAGCAGAGATATCAAAAGTCCACAAAGCTATGTTTTTTTTCCAGTAGTCATACACAGATATGAGACTTGGACCATAAAGAAGGCTGAGCACCAAAGAATTTAACTTTTGAACTATGGTCCTGGAGAAGACTCCTGAAAGTCCCTTGGACTTCAAGGAGATCAAACCAGTCATTCCTAAAGGAAATTAACCCTGAATGTTCATTGCATGGGCTGTTGCTGAAGCTGAAGCTCCAATACTGTGGCCACCAGATGCAAAGAGCCAACTTATTGGAAAAGACCCTGATGCTGAGGAAGATTGAGGACAGGAGGAAAAGGGGGTAACAGAGGATGGATGGTTAGACAGCATCACTGACTCAATGACAATCAGCTAGTTTCGTCGCTCAGTCATGTCCGACTCTTTGCGACCCCATGAATTGCAGCACGCCAGGCCTCCCTGTCCATCACCAACTCCTGGAGTTCACTCAGACTCACTTCCATCGAGTAATTGATGCCATCCAGCCATCTCATCCTCAGTCCTCCCGTTCTCCTCCTGCCCCCAGTCCCTCCCAGCATCAGAGTCTTTTCCATGAGTCAACTCTTCACATGAGGTGGCCAAAGTATTGGAGTTTCAGCTTTAGCATCATTCCTTCCAAAGAAATCCCAGGGCTGATCTCCTTCAAAATGGACTGTTTGGACCTCCTTGCAGTCCAAGGGATGCCCAAGAGTCTTCTCCCATACCACAGTTCAAAAGCATCAATTCTTCTGTGCTCAGCCTTCTTCAGAGTCCAACTCTCACATCCATACATGGCCACAGGAAAAACCATGGCCTTGACTAGACGGACCTTAGTCGGCAAAGTAATGTCTCTGGTTTTGATATGCTATCTAGGTTGGTCATAACTTTCTTCCAAGGAGTAAGCGTCTTTTAACTTCATGGCTGCAGTCACCATCTGCAGTGATTTTGGAACCCCCCAAGAATAAAGTCTGACACTGTTTCTACTGTTTCCCCATCTATTTCCCATGAAGTGATGGGGCCGGATGCTATGATCTTTGTTTTCTGAATGTTGAGCGTTAAGCCAACTTTTTCATTCTCCTCTTTCACTTTCATCAAGCAGCTTTTTAGCTCCTCTTCACTTTCTCCCATAAGGGTGGTGTCATCTGCATATCTGAGGTTATTGATATTTCTCCCGGCAATCTTGATTCCAACTTGTTTCTTGCAGTCCAGCGTTTCTCATGATGTACTCTGTATAGAATTTAAATAAGCAGGGTGACAATATACAGCCTTGACATACTCCTTTTCCTATTTGGAACCAATCTGTTTTTCCATGACCAGTTCTAACTGTTGCTTCCTGACCTGAATACAGATTTCTCAAGGGGCAGGTTAGGTGGTCTGGTATTCCCATCTCTCTCAGAATTTTCCACAGTGTATTGTGATCCACACAGTCAAAGGCTTTGGCATAGTCAATAAAGCATAAATAAATGTTTTTCTAGAACTCTCCTGCTTTTTCAATGATCCAGCAGATGTTGGAAATTTAATCTCTGGTTCTTCTGCCTTTTCTAAAACCAGCTTGAACATCAGGGAGTTCACGGTTCACATATAGTTGAAGCATGGCTTGGAGAATTTTGAGCATTACTTTATTAGCGTGTGGGATGAGTGCAGTTGTTCAGTAGATTGAGCATTCTTTGGCATTGCCTTTCTTTGGGATCGGAATGAAAACTGACCTTTTCCAGTCTTGTGGCCATTGCTGAGTTTTCGAATTGTGCTGGCATGTTGAGTGCAGCACTTTCACAGCAACATCTTTCAGGATTTGAAATAGCTCCACTGGAATTCCATCACCTCCACTAGCTTTATTCTTAGTGATGCTTTCTAAGGCCTACTTGACTTCACATTCCAGATATCTGGCTCTAGATGAGTGATCACACCATCGTGATTATCCAAGTCATGAAGATCTTTTTTGTACAGTTCTTCTGTATATTTTTGCCACCTCTTCTTAATATCTTCTCTTTCTGTTAGGTCCATACCATTTCTGTCCTTTATCGAGCCTATCTTTGCATGAAATGTTCCCTTGGTATCTCTAATTTTCTTGAAGAGATCTCTAGTCTTTCCCATTCTGTTGTTTTCCTCTATTTCTTTGCATTGATTGCTAAATCTGAGCAAACTCCAGCAGACAATGGAGGACAGAGGAACCTGTCATGTGCAGTCCATGGGGTCACGGAAAATTCATCATAACTTAGCAACTGAACAACAACAACAAGGGCCTAGATCTTAAGAGCTATACATGTAGAAATGTCTGTGTTTTTTTTTCGTGAATTTCCATACTAACAATTTATTAACTGTGAAAAAATTCAGAAAATTAAAAGAAATGAACATGATCAGAGGGAAATATTATTTTAACGTTGGTGCATTTTCTTCTAAATTTATAGAAGACAAAGTATAAAAAGAATAAAAATCAAAACCAGCCCTCCATATAGTGCTGTTTGTGGCTTTTCATTATTTAATTTATATGATGACCATTAATTTGTTCATGAAAAATCCTTGTGAACATTATTTTTAGTACTAAAATATATTCTCTATTGCATTTATTAATATAACATAATTTTAATTCTAACCAAAGTTTCGGAGAAGTCAATGGCACTTCACTCCAGTACTCTTGCCTGGAAAATCCCACAGATGGAGGAGCCTGGTAGGCTGCAGTCCATGGGGTCGCCAGGAGTAGGACACTACTGAGTGACTTCGCTTTTACTTTTCACTTTCATACATTGGAGAAGGAAATGGCTACCCACTCCAGTGTTCTTGCCTGGAGAATCCCAAGGACGGGTGGCCTGGTGGGCTGCCATCTCTGGGGTCACACAGAGTCGGACATGACTGAAGGGACTTAGCAGCAGCATTTCTTTCTACATTAAAGAAAATCACATGCATTACTGGCAAGAACTTACTATTTCTCTGTATCCCAAAGTATAAGCAGACATAATATTAAAAAACTAGAAATTTGTGAACATAGAGACACAGAGGGTAACTGCCCTGTCTAAGATCTCATCATCCTATATCAGAACTGTAAAGGAAACTGGCACCTCTACTTCTGCTTTGGATGCTCACATACTCCATACCAGTCTTTCCAGTAAAATTTCTTCAAGACTCTATCATTTGGGAATTATTGATCTGATAGATGATATAGATCACAGCAAAGGATAATAACTGAGAATGCCTCTGCTGAAATGGAGAAAGCCTCTGGAGTGTTGCTGTCTCTGTTTTATGCCCTCAGAAACTTTTCACAGGCTGAGACAAGGCAGTCACCCCAGTTTCTCATAGTGTGGAATGAAGTGGGCAAGTCTGAGCCTGTAGAAATTACCACTCTTAATTGCTGTGAAATGCTCAAAGCACTTTTCTATAGACTTTTCACAGCCTGATCAACACCTGAAAACTATCCATTTAGTTTATAAATGAAATAAAGGAAGATGGGCATCCCCATTTCTGGAGTAATCAGCACAGACTCCTTGAGGGAACTTATTGGAATCCATGTGACAAAGAAACAGAATAAGAGGATCTGCCTATCAACATCCAGAGTGGTTCTTTTCATTCATGGGGTCATCCTGCATCTATCTTTCTTTTCAAACTAAGCAGAATCATATAAGATGCATTTTAGGAAGCCAGAAAAATCCAACAAAGAATAAGCCCTTTATTTTTGTAGCTATTCAGATGTGGGGCTTTTTGTTTCTTTTTAGGAGAAAAAAATATAATAAAATTCTTCATATAGATTAGAATCTTTATTCCATAGTGATTTTAAAATAATATTTATTCTAAATCACACAACTTTATTAAAATGTGGGGAATGTTGAATTATTGCTCCATTTACTAGGATGATAAAATCATGGTTTATGAAATTCCATGACTGGGAGTGCAAAGAGAAAGCACTTGTTTTCAACTGCAATAAAATTCATATTTATGAATCCAGTTTTTTACAGTAAAGAGCTTTGCATCTGTTTATATAAAGTCTATTTACATCTACTCATCCCACACAAACCCCACGGCAAGTTGGCCAAATGTAAAATCAGCTTTTAAGACCTCAGTCAAGCATCATATATGTGATCTATATTTTTTTTTCTTGTAGAGAGTTCTTAAAGATTGTAGTCAGCCAGATTGCTCATGACCCTGATCTCAAAGAGATTTTCTTCAACTTTTCTTCACTTAGCAAGCAGCTAAGTAATTTTGTGTATATTGTTTCCAGCACTGCCATAATTAATATCACAATAGTATTAGTGATGAGTTATAAAAATAATACCAAGCAGTTATTAATAATATTGTGTGACTGTTGCCATGAAACATTTTTCATATTATCTTTATTTGTTAGCAAGAAAACTAGTGTTCTAAAGCTCAAAGTTCTAACTATGTGTTATATTTGACAAGATTTAAACTCTTACTCTGGGTACTTTTGGCTATAAGATCAAGAATTCCTAAAAGCAAGTGGGAGAAGGAAAAGGTGGGTACAAAAGTTGGCAATGCAGTTCTACTTTCCTTTTAGACAAGATCTAGAAATGGTAACGAGGAGGAGAAAAGTCTGATCATCATTCATTATGAGGTATCTTCCTTCCTGCCTAACTCAATCCCATCAACAGATTTATTTTCTTAACTCTTTTTGATCTCTTTAATACAGGTGTATTTCTGGCTCTTGAGCACTTTGAACAGAAAACTTTATGCCTCTAAAATATAATCTCAGACTTTGTGGAAGGTTCTTTGACCAATTCCATATACAAATTTAAGAACTTGGTTGAAATGTATACTGTGGGAATTAAATGCAGTAACATTCCAGTAGTCATGTATAGATGTGAGTTGGACTATAAAGAAATTTGAGCACCAAAGAATTGATGCTTTTTAACTGTGGTGTTGGAGAAGACTCTTGAGAGTCCCTTGAACTGCAAGGAGATCCAACCAGTCCATCCTCAAGGAGATCAGTCCTGAGTTTTCATTGGAAGAACTGACGTTGAAACTGAAACTTCAATACTTTGGCCACGTGATGCAAAGAGCTGACTTATTTGAATAGACCCTGATGCTGGGAAAGATTCAAGGCAGAGGAGAAGGGGACGGCAGAAGATAAGATGGTTGGATGGCATCAACGACTCAACGGAGATGAGTTTGAGTAGATTCTTGGAGTTGGTGATGGACAGGGAGGCCTGGTGTGCTGTGGTCCATGGGGTTATAAAGAGTCAGACACTACTGAATGACTGAACTGAACTGAACATTCTTGAAAAAAGGTTAGTTTGAGTGAAGAAGGTGGGAGGTTAAGCTATTAGAGATTAAAAATACTCTGTTAGATTTAGAGATAAAAATACTCTCTTGGATATCACAAATTTCAGTTAGTATCTTCTAAACTCTACCATCAGCCCTAATATGATGGTAGGTCTTCCACTTTATGGACTGTATGCCAACAGAAGGGTGAGACCAAGGATCTCTAAGTAATGATTCTATGAGTAATACCCTTTTATTTTGATTCTACCCTTATATATTGTCCACTTTGAGGTAATTAAATGGTTGTGTACCTCTGGTAAAGTAATGAATCACCATCATTTCCATCTACATTGTTACTGCTACACTTTAATCACTATCATCATCATCACTGACATCTATGATCAGCAATAACTATATAATACCTCCATAATAAATTTTCTATTTTAAGTAATGATAACTGGCTTTACTTATTATCTGATTTAATACTAAATACTAATCATTCAACTAGTAGGTCTCACCATATACATCATTAGTCTCAACTGATGAAACTGAAAATCGCTCAGGTGTGTCTGACCCTTTGTGACCCCATGGAATTGTCCAAGGAATTCTCCATGCTGGAATACTGGAGTGGGTAGCCTATCCTTTCTCCAGCAGATCTTCCTGATCTGGAATTGAACCTGGGTCTCCTGCATTGCTGGCAAATTCTTTACCAGCTGAGCCACCAGGGAATCTCTAAGATCTCACTATATTTATATTAATACACAAGGAAACTCATATATTGAGAAGTTAAGCAATGGACTAAAGGCCACATAACTAGTGTCAATAGTTTTGGGTTTTTTTTTTTGTTTGTTTTGGTTGAAATTTTGTTACAAAGACTATACTGTTTCTGTACAGTTTCTTCCTTCAAGTCAAGTTTAGTAAACATTTCCCACTTACATTGTTCTTTTAAGGCTTGACTGCCTTTTCGGGAAGATGCTTAAGTATATCCTATCAGTAACCTCTCTTGAAGTATGCTATTAATTCTAAGCTAATCCCCACCTTGGAAGCACATTGGATGAAGGGCATTAGAGGATATAGCTCTTTGAAAATATATTCCTTAGATCATGACAGTCTTAAGGACACCCCAAAGGAATTACACTTAGATTGGTTTTCCTTTTATTTAATGCTGTTAAATATGTAAATAATGTTGACCTTATAAAGTATTTTGGAACGTTATTAGAGACTTGCTCTTGTTCAAACTATATTCAATAAACATATTAGTGGAAAGCATGTGCATCCATTCCTTGTTTGTTGAGAACTAATAAATTCTGGTTTGCTAAGTAAATATACAGTTTAATATGCTTTAATGTGGAAAATGTGTATTGTTTTCAGGCTTTGATTTCTGTTGCTAGGCATTGATAAGGAGTCTTTTTTTTTTTTTTTTTTGGTAAAACAAGCTCTCCGATTTTGAAAAGAAAAAATCAATTTTAGCTTAAATTGCAGCTCAGGCTGAAAAAAGAAGCCAATTATTTAAGCTGATTTTTTGTAAACCTATGAAACACACTATAGTAACTGATGTTTCTAAAGTAAATAATCACTCCAGAAAACTAGTAAGTTTATAATCCTGAGAAAAACACTGAAGGCCGCATAGTATTAGGGAAATGGCACTAAACCAATAGTCAGCTCCTGCTCTGACAGGAGTTTAGCACTTTGTGACTTTGGACAAGTCACATAAATTGTCTGAGACTTCTGTTTCTCATCCAAATAACAAATGTATAAATTCAGTGTTTCCAAGGTCTCTTTTAACTCAGTAATGCAAAGGATATATAGAATTTAACAATTATGTATTAAATAAGAATAAGAATATTTATTTTTCAAAAGTTTAGATTGTCTTTAAAATTATAAAATAATCTTTCAAATAAATAAAATATTGTTCATATGTCAAATTCTTATTGGCATATTATCCATGTAATATATGTGTATGTTTCCATATCCTATATAAGTAGGAAAACTGAAAAGGTAAAAATTGCCTAAACAACATTGGGTTTATTGGCATAAAATAGCATCACAAAAGTTGCCTAATTTTCAGACAACTAATATGGATTTTTTTCAATACTAGACACCCAAAATAGATATTTTTGTTCACAATTTTTAACTGAAGAAAGAAGGGGTAAAGGAGATTAACTGAACCAAAGTCATAGCTGGTAAGTGGCAGAGCTGGGATATGAATCCAAGTGTCTGCTGTTCTTGTTTTCATATCGCCACTAGTTTCAATGACCTAATGAGGTCATTGAAAGACAAAGTAAAAACTCAATATATGAAAGCAAAAAGCTGAATTCATTATTTGTTTAAAGACATTCTCCTGGGATAGTCTTGTGTAGCAAAGCAATTTGCTAAAATTATATAAGATTTCCGGAAAGAGTCGGCTTTCGAATTTTGTTGGGTACAGATATAAGAGTGCCTATATACCAGTTGTTTAAACATGTTTATGTTGACTTCAGAAAAGAAATTGATTGACATCAGCCTTAGAGGAATAATCACTGACCAGAGTCCATAGTCCATCCACTGACTTTCAAAGTGTCAAGTTGTGTTTATGGAAGCTTAATGTCATTGATCGGTCAGGCTTAAAACATTTTGATCTTTACAGGCACCATGGTTATACAACTGCAATAGATTGGGCAAACAGATTTAAAACCATGTCTAGTGTTGATTTGTTATCATAATCATCAGCAACCCCATAACCACCTATCAGTTTGATGATTCATTAGCAGGATTCATATGACTCAACATAAACTACAGTTAATGCTTAGATTTGTCACAGTAATGGGTACAGTCCAGCATAGCAGGAAAAAGAAACAGAAAGGTGCAAGCTAGAGAAGCTGAACAAAACACTTTGTGTTCTTTCTCTAAGATCACACAGAAACATCTTTCTCTACAGCAATGAATTTCAGGGATATATATGAGATGATATTGCCCAAAATAATCCTGGTTGAGACTTGGAGTCTAACTTTCTTAAAGGGAGCTGGTTTCATATTTACCACCAGGCTAGCCAGGGTGCAGTCTAAACCCAGTACCACATGTCCATCATGAAACTTTTTTTTTATATAAATGTATTTATTTTAATTAGAGGTTAATTACTTTAAAATATTGTATTGTTTTTGCCATACATCAACTTGAATCTGCCACAGGTATACACGTGTTCCCCATCCTGAGCCCCCCTCCCTTCTCCCTCCCCATACCATACCTCTGGGTCATCCCAGTGCACCAGGCCCAAGCATCCAGTATCATGCATCGAACCTGGAGTGGCAATTCATTTCATATATGATATTATACATGTTTCAATGCCATTCTCCCAAATCATCCCACCCTCTCCCTCTCCCTCTCCCACAGAGTCCAAAGGACTGTTCTATACATGTTGTCTCTTTTGCTGTCTTGTATAGAGGGTTATCACTACCATCTTTCTAAATTCCATATATATGTGTTAGTATGCTGTATTCGTGTTTTTCTTTCTGGCTTACTTCACTCTGTATAAGAGGCTCCAGTTTCATCCACCTCATTAGAACTGATTCAAATGTATTCTTTTTAATGGCTGAGTAATACTCCATTGTGTATATGTACCACAGCTTTCTTATCCATTCATTTGCTGATGGACATCTAGGTTGCTTCCATGTCCTGGCTATTATAAACAATGCTATGATGAGCATTGTGGTACACGTGTCTCTTTCAATTCTGGTTTCCTTGGTGTGTATGCCCAGCCGTGGGATTGCTGGATCATAAGGCAGTTCTATTTCCAGTTTTTGAAGGAATCTCCAAATTGTTCTCCATAGTGGCTGTACTAGCTTGCATTCCCACCAACAATGTAAGAGGGTTCCCTTTTCTCCACACCCTCTCCAGCATTTATTGCTTGTAGAATTTTGGATGACAGCCATTCTGACTGGTGTGAAATGGTACCTCATTGTGGTCTTGATTTGCATTTCTCTGATAATGAGTGATGTTGAGCATCTTTTCATGTGTTTGTCAGCCATCCGTATATCTTCTTTGGAGAAATGTCTACTTAATTCTTTGGCCCATTTTTTGATTGGGTCGTTTATTTTTCTGGAATTGAGCTACATAAGTTGCTTGTATATTTTTGAGACTAGTTGTTTGTCAGTTGCTTCATTTGCTATTATTTTCTCCCATTCCAAAGGCTGTCTTTTCACCTTGCTTATAGTTTCCTTTGTTGTGCACAAGCTTTTAATTTTAATTAGACTCCATTTGTTTATTTTTGCTTTTATTTCCAGAATTCTGGGAGGTGGGTCATAGAGGACCCTGCTGTGATATATATCAGAGAGTGTTTTACCTACGTTCTCCTCTAGGAGTTTTATAGTTTCTGATCTTACATTTAGATCTTTAATCCATTTTGAGTTTATTTTTGTGTGTGGTGTTAGAAAGTGTTCTAGTTTCATTCTTTTACAAGTGGTTGACCAGTTTTCCCAGCACCACTTGATAAAGAGAATGTCTTTAATCCATTGTATATTCTTGCCTCCTTTGTCAAAGATAAGGTGTCAATATTTGCGTGTATATATCTCTGGGCTTTCTATTTTGTTCCATTGATCTATATTTCTGTCTTTGTGCCAGTACCATACTGTCTTGATGACTGTGGCTTTGTAGTGAAGCCTGAAGTCAGGCAGATTGATTTCTCCAGTTCCATTCTTCTTTATCAAGATCAATTTGGCTATTCGAGGTTTTTTGTATTTGCATACAATTGTGAAATTATTTTTTCTAGCTCTGTGAAAAATACCGCTGGTAGCTTGATAGGGATTGAATTGAATCTATAGATTGCTTTGGGTAGTTACTCATTTTCACTATATTGATTCTTCCGATCCATGAACATGGTTTTTTTGTTCATCTATTAGTGTCCTCTTTGATTTCTTTCATCAGTGTTTTATAGTTTTGTATATATAGGTCTTTAGTTTCTTTAGGTAGATATATTCCTAAGTATTTTTTTTTTTATTGCAATGGTGAATGGAATTGTTTCCTTAATTTCTCTTTGTATTTTTTCATTATAAGTGTATAGGAATGCAAGGGATTTCTGTGTGTTAATTTTATATCCTGCAAGTTTACTATATGCATTGATTAGCTCTAGTGATTTTCTGGTGGAGTCTTCAGGGTTTTCTATGTAGAGGATCATGTCATCTGCAAAGAGTGAGAGTTTTACTTCTTTTCCAATGTGGATTCCTTTTATTTCTTTTTCTGCTCTGATTGATGTGGCCAAAACTTCCAGAACTATGTTGAATAGTAGTGGTGAAAGCGGGCATCCTTATCTTGTTCCTGACTTTAGGGGAAATATTTTCAATTTTTCACCATTGAGGATAATGATTGCTGTGGGTTTGTCATATATAGCTTTTATTATATTGAGGTATGTTCCTTCAATTCCTGCTTTCTGGAGAGTTTTTATTATAAATGGATGTTGAATTTGGTCAAAGGCTTTCTCTGCATCTATTGAGATAATCATATGCCTTTTTTATTTTCAATTTGTTACTGTGGTGTATTACATTGATTGATTTACAGATGTTGAAGAATCCTTGCATCCCTGGGATAAAGCCCACTTGCCCATGGTGTATGATCTTTTTATTTTATTTTATTTTTTGTATGATCTTTTTAATGTGTTGATGGATTCTGATTGCTAGAATTTTGTTAAAGATTTTTGCATCTATGTTCATCAGTTGTATTGGCCTGTAGTTTTCTTTTTTTGTGGCATCTTTGTCAGGTTTTGGTATTAGGGTGATGGTGGCCTCATAGAATGTGTTTAGAAGTTTACCTTCCTCTGCAATTTTCTGGAAGAGTTTGAGTAGGATAGGTGTTAACTCTTCTCGAAATGTTTGGTAGAATTCAGCTGTGAAGCTGTCTGGATTTGGGAGTTTTTTTGCTGGAAGATTTCTGATTACAGTTTCAATTTCTGTGCTTGTGATGGGCCTGTTAAGATTTTCTATTTCTTCCTGATTCAGTTTTGGAAAGTTGTACTTTTCTAAGAATTTGTCCATTTCTTCCACAATGTCCATTTTATTGGCATATAATTGCTGATAGTAGTCTCTTGTGATCCTTTGTATTTCTGTGTTGTCTGTTGTGATTGACAAACCATTAGCCAGAGTCATCAGAAACAAAGGGAGAAAAATCAAATCAATAAAATTAGAAATGAAAATGGAGAGACCACTACAGACAACACAGTAATACAAAGGATCATCATGAATCTTTAAGTCTTCTTTAAACATATGGAAAACTTGGATCAACTTTATCCACTGGTTTAAATGAAAAGTATAGCATCAATACCCAGTAACTGAGGAAACATTCCAATAGATCAGTTCTCAAAGTCTAATCAAGACTTGTTATCATAGCTGCAGAGATGAACCAGGGCCAAGTGAAAAAGACTTGCTATATTCATTACCTTACATCACACTATAACCACAGAATTGCCAGTCTTTTCTGTGTATGGGGATTTTTAAAATTTTTTCAACCTTCACCCTTTATCACAGATGTCTCATGCATATGTACATAGCAATAACTTCTTAGGTATTTTTTGCAAGATCTTTCAAGTATGGCTCTCAAAGCAAGGAATTTATTGTAACACTTAAGAGTCTTTATCCTGCCATCAGACTGCCTTGATTTGAATCCTGACTGCATCCCTACTGGAACTTTGATTTTGTACAAGTTGCTTCCCTCTCTGTACCTCCGTTTCCTCATATGCATAGACCTACTTCATTGGATACATGTAAGAATTCAATAAATTTATGCATGTATGCTCCTTAGCAAAGAGTTTGGCAAAAAAAAATAACTTGAAAATAACTTGTAATGATAATAACAACTTTCAATAATCATTTTAATATGTAATTTACTATGTAATTTTACAATTATTATTATTACTGCTATATTCATGATCTTAGTGGTTTTTCATAGTCAGCCCATGGTTAGACATGTCATGTGTCATCATCTTAATTTACAGATAGGAGAAACTGAGATTCAAAGGGCTCTAAGAAATTGTTTTCTTCAAGGTGACAATTTTGATAGATTTTATATTTATGAGTTTATTTCCTCAACTAAGAAGAAATACTTTAAATCTTATAATAGAAAAAGCTACCAAATAAAGTTTTGAGTAAAATAAAGGAAGCCCGGCTTCCCTGATAGCTCAGTTGATGAAGAATTTGCCTGCAATGTAGGAAACCCTGGTTTGATTTCTAAGTGGGGAAGATACGCTGGAGAAGGAATAGGCTACCTACTCCAGTATTCTTGGGCTTCCCCTGTGGCTCAGCTGCTAAAGTATCTGCCTGCAATGCAGGAGACCTGGGTTTGATCCCTGGGTGGGAAGATCCCCTGAAGAAGGGAAAGACTACCCATTCCAGTATTCTGGCCTGGATCACAAAGTGTCGGACACGACTGAGTGACTTTCATGTCACTTCAATTCAAAGG
This sequence comes from Ovis aries, assembly GCF_016772045.2. Classification (NCBI taxonomy): domain Eukaryota; kingdom Metazoa; phylum Chordata; class Mammalia; order Artiodactyla; family Bovidae; genus Ovis; species Ovis aries. Next base: position 1,889,269 of record NC_056075.1, read on the forward strand.
AAGTGACTATCTTGAGGCAGATCTCAAACTTTTGTGGTGATATCTGAATTTTTAACTTACCAGGGATAATTGTTTGAGGTATGTGTTTTTATCTCAGGAAAACAGTGTGAGGCACCAGGAACTCACACAGCATTGTTAAGCACAACTTCCTAATGCAGAGGTTTTTAACCTCAGGGCTCATAGATAGATCTTCTGACATGTTATATGGTTTTGGTGAAAGATGCCATAGCTTTATTAGCTTTGTAAATGGTTCTAGAACTTCCCAAAAGACTAAGAATGATTCCTTTATGATACGAGCTTTACTTTAGTTTGTATAAAACCTTTATCTTTGTGACAAAGTGTGATGGTCAACCTTGTGATTACCAGCCCAGTCACACTCTTTGGTATCAGAGAAAAAAATCAGGGAATATTACAGTTGAAAAGATCCACTGGCATTACCTTGACATCATTACCTAAAGTAATGATGTAAAAGAAACTAGGGGGAAAAGAAGAGGAAACTAGGACCTTGAAAGTAAAGGCATTTTGACTAGGTATAATGACTTATTTTTAAAAAATCAAATTAACTTAACATCACTGCATTTAAAGTGCATTAACCATATAGGAAATATTTTTTACTTAAATCTTTATCTAATCATGTGGTAAAGTCTATTAAGGTCATGATATAGTTGATATTTCAGTTCAGTGGAATCTCTAAATCTAAATTGTGTCTATGCCACTTTGTACACTTAAGCTACTGTGCTAGGAGTAAAACTTATGTCAGTTTCTTTATATTGATCATTTATGACTTTTAACATGTTTTTATTATATTTTAAAACTATCCTCTTTTTTCTCCTTAAAACGTTTGATTTTGAAAAGTTCTCACATTTTAAAGCATTTTCCATAGTGGCTGTACTAGTTTGCATTCCCACCAACAGTGTAGGAGGGTTCCCTTTTCTCCAGATTTATTTGTAATAGCCCCCAAATTAGAAACAACCCAGGAATTCTTCAATGAGTGAATGGTTAAACAAACTTGATGTATCCATACCATGGAAAAGTGCTTAGTTATAAGCAGGAACAAGCTGTAAAATACACAATTAGCTGAGTGAATTTCCAGATATTTCTGCTGAGTGAATAAGGCCACTCCTCCAAGTTTACATGCAGCAGGATTCCATGTATAGAACATTCTTGAAATGGAAAAAGGATGACTGCTTGCCAAAGGTAAAAAGAGACTGACTGTTCTAGGGATATAGATGTGGTATAAAAAGGCAAACTGAGGAAGCCTTCTGTAGTGAATCTGTCTGGTATATTTCTGTACCAAAGTTAATATCATGTTTATCATATTGTGAGATAGCTTTGCAAAAAGTTAGCATAGTGTAAATCTGGGTAAAGGATAAACAAGATCACACTATATTGTTTCTTTCAACTACACACATATATACAATTATTTAAAAACTTTAAAATTAATTTATTAAAAATGAAATTTTAGAGAGGCAAATTAGTCTCAATTTTCTACCCAAATTTATGCGAAAAGTGAATGACAGTTTAACATATAATTGTAATCTCTTATTGGAAGTGCTTACAAAAGGCTGAGTGATCAACTCTTGATAGGATGGAAGGGAGCCATCAAAAGAGTGAAACGTTACACAAGGAAAAATTTGACCTTTACAATGACTTAAGCCTTAGAGTGGCTTCTATTCCAAGGTGAGAAATTATGCAATACTATACAATGTTTTGAAATAGCTGTGCTGAAGACCAATACAAGAAAAAAAAAGACAGATTATATCCTAATATAGATTAACAGAATTCACACTCCTTTTCATAGTTGTGAAAAGTTTAATAGTTTCATAGCTTCATGACCTTAGCTGTGATTTAAGGAGCAAAGTTTCATTCTCTAGTCTTCTTGAATATTCTATCTATTGGTTAGTGCCAAATCCTAACAGTAGAATTCTATTTCTTATGTCATTGGGATCATTTTAGAATTTGGTTTCCTACAGCCATATGAAACAATTTAAATCAAAACCAAACAATACAACATTAAAATACTCTAAAGTTCAAGTTTCTTGGCCATATTCCAAAACTTTATAAGTTTTCACAAGCAGAGAAAAGAATATAAACATCAATAAGCATCAAAACTATACTAGATATGTCTCTATAAACTGAACACCTAGATAACAATGTCAAGGATACTTTCGTGTCTTTGTAAACCAGGGATGCAAGTGGGGATACTATCACATAGATATTCTATAAGATTAATTACCACAGACTTCACAAGTTCAATACAAAAAATGGGAAAATTTGAAGGACATAGTGTGAGTAAATTGAAGAGCAAGAGGTAGAAACTTCAAGGGGATCTAGACTAGTGAGAAAAATCATCATCGTCACTTCATCCATCTTGATGGTAACAAAAATACTCTAGGAAACTTAAAACTTAAATTGTGATTTTATTGGCCCTCATTAATTTTATTCATTTAAAATTGTTTACTTATATACCTGTTAGATTGAGTCCTAGCAAATTTATGGATGTACTGTTGGTGAAAGAATTCCACCATAGGTTCTGAGACATGTTCCTGCTAATCACATCAAGAGTGCAGGGTCTTGACCACTTTTACCCAAGTCATTTCTCGGGATTGCATTTGCAGCAAGCAACCTTAAGGAATAAGATAATATCTTCCTCTGGTTAAAAAAAAAAAAAAGCATACTTTCCTAACACTTACTATAAAGCTAATGAGTCTCAATCTGTGTTTACCACGTTGGTACATCCATACCACGAATAGTACTCAGTAATAAAAAGGAATGAACTATGATGCATGCGACCCACTGCACATGCACTTTCTGCTTTGCATCACTCCCATAGGACTGAAGGATCAATGGGAATCAATGCAGATTTTATGCTGTGCTTGTTGTTGTGCTTATAAGTAATAAAGACATTTGTCTCTAAGCCTGGAATCTGTGTCATATGCCAGCATTCTTAAAACTGTGATAAACTAGTTTATTACCTTGTGAGTAAGGTAAAATAGAATCCCAGGCACTGAGCTGTATTTTTTTCCTCTGAGAGTTATGAATTTATGTGAATCCCTAATTTAAATGATACATAGTACTAAAAATGTGACCCTTTGGTACTCAGTTTTATTTTTTATTTTTTAACATATATTTTTTTTTTTTTTTACAGATGACTAGTTTATTACAATAGAAAAAGATGAAGCAACATACATTAAAGTACATTCACTCGGGAGCTAGACTCTAAGACAATATATATTCAAGTTGCATTCTGAATTGATTAATATAATTTCCTTGGCTCAAAGTTTATACTACTCAATTCAGTAATTTTTTTCCCTATGTGGTGGCTACATTTTCTTTTTAATGTTAAAATCTTTAATTCTTACATGCGTTCCCAAACGTGAAGCCCCCTCCCACCTCCCTCCCCATAACATCTCTGTGGGTCATCCCCATGCACCAGCCCCAAGCATGCTGTATCCTGCGTCAGACATAGACTGGCGATTCAATTCTTACATGATAGTATACATGTTTCAATGCCATTCTCCCAAATCATCCCACCCTCTCCCTCTCCTGCTGAGTCCAAAAGTCCGTTATACACATCTGTGTCTTTTTTCCTGTCTTGCATACAGGGTCGTCATTGCCATCTTTCTAAATTCCATATATATGTGTTAGTATACTGTATTGGTGTTTTTCTTTCTGGCTTACTTCACTCTGTATAATCGGCTCCAGTTTCATCCATTTCATCAGAACTGATTCAAATGAGTTCTTTTTAACAGCTGAGTAATACTCCATTGTGTATATGTACCACAGCTTTCTTATCCATTCATCTGCTGATGGACATCTAGGTTGTTTCCATGTCCTGGCTATTATAAACAGTGCTGTGATGAACATTGGGGTACATGTGTCTCTTTCCATTCTGGTTTCCTCTGTGTGTATGCCCAGCAGTGGGATTGCTGGGTCATAAGGTAGTTCTATTTGCAATTTTTTAAGGAATCTCCACACTGTTCTCCATAGTGGCTGTATTAGTTTGCATTCCCACCAACAGTGTAGGAGGGTTCCCTTTTCTCCACACCCTCTCCAGCATTTATTGCTTGCAGATTTTTGGATCGCAGACATTCTGACTGGTGTGAAGTGGTACCTCATTGTGGTTTTGATTTGCATTTCTCTAATAATGGGTGATGTTGAGCATCTTTTCATGTGTTTGTTAGCAATCCGTATGTCTTCTTTGGAGAAATGTCTATTTAGTTCTTTGGCCCATTTTTTGATTGGGTCATTTATTTTTCTGGAATTGAGCTGCATAAGTTGCTTGTATACTTTTGAGATTAGTTGTTTGTCAGTTGCTTCATTTGCTATTATTTTCTCCCATTCAGAAGGCTGTCTTTTCACCTTGCTTATATTTTCCTCTGTTGTGCAGAAGCTGTTAATTTTAATTAGATCCCATTTGTTTACTTTTGCTTTTATTTCCAGTATTCTGGGAGGTGGATCATAGAGGATCCTGCTGTGATTTATGTCTGAGAGTGTTTTGCCTATGTTCTCCTTTAGAAGTTATATATTTTCTGGTCTTACATTTAGATCTTTGATCCATTTTGAGTTTATTTTTGTGTGCGTTGTTAGAAAGTGATCTAGTTTCATTCTTTTACAAGTGGTTGACCAGTTTTCCCAGCACCACTTGTTAAAGAGATTGTCTTTACTCCATTGTATATTCTTGCCTCCTTTGTCAAAGATAAGGTGTCCATATGTGTGTGGATTTATCTCTGGGCTTTCTATTTTGTTCCATTGATCTCTATGTCTGTCTTTGTGCCAGTACCATACTGTCTTGATGACTGTGGCTTTGTAGTAGAACCTGAAGTCAGGCAAGTTGATTCCTCCAGTTCCATTCTTCTTTCTCAAGATTGCTTTGGCCATTCGAGTTTTTTTGTATTTCCATACAAATCTTGAAATTATTTGTTCTAGTTCTGTGAAAAATGTGGCTGGTAGCTTGATAGGGATTGCACTGAATTTGTAAATTGCTTTGGGTAGTGTACTCATGTTCACTATATTGATTCTTCCGATCCATGAACATGGTATATTTCTCCATCTATTAGTGTCCTCTTTGATTTCTTTCATCAGTGTTTTATAGTTTTCTATATATAGGTCTTTAGTTTCTTTAGGTAGATATATTCCTAAGTATTTTATTCTTTTTGTTGAAATGGTGAATGGAATTGTTTCCTTAATTTCTTTTTCTACTTTCTCATTATTCGTGTATAGGAATGCAAGGGATTTCTGTGTGTTGATTGTATATCCTGCAACTTTGCTATATTCATTGATTAGCTCTAGTAATTTTCTGGTGGAGTCTTTAGGGTTTTCCATGTAGAGGATCATGTCATCTGCAAACAGTGAGAGTTTCACTTCTTCTTTTCCTATTTGGATTCCTTTTATTTCTTTTTCTGCTCTGATTGCTGTGGCCAAAACTTCCAGAACTATGTTGAATAGTAGCAGTGAAAGTGGACACCCTTGTCTTGTTCCTGACTTTAGGGGAAATGCTTTCAATTTTTCACCATTGAGGATAATGTTTGCTGTGGGTTTGTCATAGATAGCTTTTATTATGTTGAGGTATGTTCCTTCTATTCCTGCTTTCTGGAGAGTTTATATCATAAATGGATGTTGAATTTTGTCAAAGGCCTTCTCTGCATCTATTGAGATAATTATGTGGTTTTTATTTTTCAATTTGTTAATGTGGTGAATTACATTGATTGATTTGCGGATATTGAAGAATCCTTGCATCCCTGGGATAAAGCCCACTTGGTCATGGTGTATGATCTTTTTAATGTGTTGTTGGATTCTGATTGCTAGAATTTTGTGGAGGATTTTTGCATCTATGTTCATCAGTGATATTGCCCTGTAGTTTTCTTTTTTTGTGACATCTTTGTCAGGTTTTGGTATTAGGGTGATGGTGGCCTCATAGAATGAGTTAGGAAGTTTACCTTCCTCTGCAATTTTCTGGTAGAGTTTGAGGAGGATAGGTGTTAGCTCTTCTCGAAATTTTTGGTAGAATTCAGCTGTGAAGCCGTCTGGACCTGGGCTTTTATTTGCTGGAAGATTTCTGATTACAGTTTCAATTTCCGTGCTTGTGATGGGTCTGTTAAGATTTTCTATTTCTTCCTGGTTCAGTTTTGGAAAGTTGTACTTTTCTAAAAATTTGTCCATTTCTTCCACGTTGTCCATTTTATTGGCATACAACTGCTGATGGTAGTCTCTTATGATCTTTTGTATTTCTGTGTTGTCTGTTGTGATCTCTCCATTTTCATTTCTAATTTTATTGATTTGATTTTTCTCTCTTTGCTTCTTGATGAGTCTGGCTAATGGTTTGTCAATTTTATTTATCCTTTCAAAGAACCAGCTTTTGGCTTTGTTGATTTTTGCTATGGTCTCTTTTGTTTCTTTTGCATTTATTTCTGCCCTAATTTTTAAGATTTCTTTCCTTCTACTAACTCTGGGGTTCTCCAATTCTTCCTTTTCTAGTTGCTTTAGTTGTAGAGTTAGGTTTTTATTTGGCTTTTTTCTTGTTTCTTGAGGTATACCTGTATTGCTATGAACTTTCCTCTTAGCACTGCTTTTATAGTGTCCCACAGGTTTTGGGTTGTTGTGTTTTCATTTTCATTCGTTTCTATGCATATTTTGATTTCTTTTTTGATTTCTTCTGTGATTTGTTGGTTATTCAGAAGTGTGTTGTTCAACCTCCATATGTTGGCATTTCTAATAGTTTTTCTCCTGTAATTGAGATCTAATCTTAATGCATTATGGTCAGAAAAGATGCTTGGAATGATTTCGATTTTTTTGAATTTATCAGGTTTAGATTTATGGCCCAGGATGTGATCTATCCTGGAGAAGGTTCCATGAGCACTTGAAAAAAAGGTGAAATTCATTTTCTTTGGGTGAAATGTCCTATAGATATCAATTATGTCTAACTGATTTAATGTATCATTTAAAGTTTGCGTTTCTTTGTTAATTTTCTGTTTAGTTGATCTGTCCATAGGTGTGAGTGGGGTATTAAAGTCTCCCACTATTATTGTTTTATTGTTGATTTCCCCTTTCATACTTGTTAGCATTTGTCTTACATATTGCAGTGCTCCTATATTGGGTGCATATATATTTATAATTGTTATATCTTCTTCTTGGATTGTTCCTTTGATCATTATGTAGTGGCCTTCTTTGTCTCTTTTCACAGGCTTTGTTTTAAAGTCTATTTTATCAGATATGAGTATTGCCACTCCTGCTTTCTGTTGGTCTCTATTTGCATGGTATATCTTTTTCCAGCCCTCACTTTCAGTCTGTATGTGTCCCTTGTTTTGAGGTGGGTCTCTTGTAAGCAGCATATAGAGGGGTCTTGTTTTTGCATCCATTCGGCCAGTCACTTAAGAATAAAGAGCAAGTATACTGTTATAGGGGCTTCACAGGTGGCTCAGTGGTAAAGAACCCTCCTGCCACTTCAGGAGACACAATAAATGTGGGTTTGGTAAGATTCCTTGGAGGAAGAAATGGTGATTCACTCCAGTACTCTTGCTTGGAAAATTCCAAGGACAGAGGAGCCTGGTGGGCTATAGTCCATGTGGTCACAAAGAGTTAGGCATGACTGAGTAAGCATGTATGTATTGAGCTTGCATTCTGTAATAGTCCTTCACGTGAATCATTTTATGGATTTTTACAGAGCACTTATATATAACAAAATAAACACCATTCAATTTTAAAGAAGAATCTTTTGATATTTTGAAATCCTATTCTTAAAATTAAAATAATATGAAAAAAATGTGGGGCATTTTGAATTATATTTAATAAGATGGATGTTTTAAAATTTTGTTAAATCCTCTTTATCCAGCTATAATAAGTATTCAAAAGGTTTTAAAAATTTATTTATTTATACCATAATGACTTAGCATTGTTGACAGTTTCAGTAAATGGTCTAATAATAATGACATACAGGAGGAGTTTGTAGTTTTGAACATAAGCACAACAGGACATCTATTTGCAAAGTCACTAAAATATAGATGTTTCATGAATGGCAAGACTTTTATTGATATTCTATAATGATCTGTAGGATGTTCATTCAACAAAGAACCAAAAATAAACTTCTTTGATACTACCATTGTATTTCAGATTTATCTTCTTTATTCCGTCACTTACTATCTTCATCTAGCTATTATTATCTCTCTCCTAGTCTATTTTAATTGCTTCCTGAGTGTTCTGCATTCAGCCTCTTTTTCCTACAAATTATTCTGTACAAAGTAACCAGAGTTTAATTTTCCTGATTAAAAGCACTGAGGATTTCCCATTGCATTTAGAATGAAATTCAAACATTTTTCTCTGGCAAGTGATTTGACTGCTAATACACATGTCCTTGGTTGTTGCTGAGTTGCTAAGTCATATCTGACTCTTTGTGACCCCATGAACTGTAGCTGTCAGGCCCCTCTGTCCATGGAATTTCTAGCCAAGGATTCTGGAGTGCATTGCCATTTTCTACTCCAGGGGATCTTCCTGATCCAGGGATTGAACCTGCATCTCCCTTGTCTTTTGCATTGCAGGTGGATTCTTTATCACTGCACCACCTGGGAAGCCTAGTACCCATGTCTCATATAGTTCCTTTTTTATTATGGATGGTTCTTGGGGTTTCTGAGCTAGCTTCACGCATGAAAGGAACTGCTGGACAGACAAACCTTAGGGTTATATGAGAAAATGCTCTTACCCATATCATTTGAAGTAGGCAACATCCTACACCAAAATGGATTCAGAGAGATATGTTTAAAAAGTTAAAATAGAACAACATTTCCATTATAACTCTTCCAGTCTGTTTCCATCATTATGGCTATACAAGTAACTAATATCATGAGGATAGGAGTTTCTGATCTTAAAATATCCAGAGACCTTGCCTCATTCTGGTATATTAAAAAAATTTGTTATATCCACCAAAACATTTTGCTTCACAAACAACAGAACTTAAAACTACCAATGGGATTGCTTGAGATGTGAGAATTCACTGGGACAATCTAAAACAATTTTTCAGGGCATTAAAAAGAACAGAAGAAAACTATGTTATTTAAATGTTTAATTATTCATTCACAGCTATTTATTCACATAGGACTTAGAATGAAAGGGGAAATTGGAAGATTCAAAAGTTTTCAAAATTGTTAGACCTTCATCGAATTAATATATCTTTCCATTATTATTAATTTAGTCTGGAGTATCTATTATTAAAATTATTATTATGTGAAATGGTGACATTGAAAATGACATGTTTGTGAGACACTAGACAGATAACAGAAAGATACATTTTAGAAAGCAAGAGTGATTTCCAGATGACTTTTGAATAAGGCTGATAGCTTTATCTCCTGTTCAAGGGGACAAAACACTCAATTTTTAATGTCAACAAGAGCTCATAAATTAACTCGGCCATAAAACTTAACTAGGGTTTCTCTGGTGGCTCAGACAGTAAAGAATCTTCCTGCAGTACAAAAGACCTGAGTTCGACCCTTGGGTTGGGAAGATCTCCTAGAAAAGGGAATGGCTACCCACTCCATTATTCTTGCCTGGAGAATCCCATGGACAGAGGAACCTGGTGGGCTACAGTCCATAGGATCACAAAGAGTCAGACTCGACCGAGCAACTAACACTTTAAAACCTAACTCTCTGTTATGAATCAATAAATTCCCAGTAGTATTTAAGCTACTTTGAAATTGTCCTCTTTTCTTCTTCTTTTTATTGCTACTTAAAACAGCAAAACTAATGTTCTGAAGTAGGAGCTTGCCAGGTGGAGAAAAGAGAATAGCATGAATTGAGAAAAGTTGTAAGAGGAGCTGGATTGTCTTGGAAATGGTGATAAATACTGAGTCCACTGGAAAAGAAGTGAGGAGGCTGGAAGGCTGGAATATGGAGTCTGAAAAGTGACCTGAATCAAGATTATTGATTAAAACTATTTAATCAGTCCTTTACATGATCAACTCAGGAATTGTTTTGTTGTCAGAAGGACAAGGTTAGTTGGGCTAGTTGGGCTATATATATTGAAAGTTTTGCAATCAAACTATCACTATTTTATGTCATTTTCACTATTTATTTTTCTATGTAATTTATCATCACCCAGAGAATCAAAAGTGCTCATTCTCTCCAATATGTAACTTATTTCTCTCAACCTCTCCCCAACAACCATTGTCATTGTCAGACTGGTAATTTCAAATCTGAAAACTTGATACATTAAAATATCATATGTGCATCCAGTTAATCTTGAGAGATGATAGATAGTGATTTAATATAAAAACTACATGATTTCTCAGTGATTGTTCATTTTGGATGAATGTCAGTATTACCACATGTAAAATTAGACACATATCATTTTTTAAAACATGCATAAACAAGCCTATGTTTATGAGGATATTATTCACTTCTGATTCAAGTATGTGTATAAGGATATTATGCATTTCTGATTCAAATTCAAGCTGGATTTAGAAAAGGCAGAGGAACTGGAGATCAAATTGCCAACATCCATTAGATCATAGAAAAAGCAAGAGAGTTTCAGGAAAACATATACTTCTGCTTTATTGACTATGCCAAAGTCTTTGTGTGGATCATGACAAACTGTGAAAAATCCTTAAAGAGATGGGAATACCAGACCACCTTACCTGCCCCTGAGAAATCTGTATGAAGGTCAAGAAGCAACAGTTACAACTGGACATGGAACAATGGACAGGTTCCAAATTGGGAAAGCAGTATGTCAAGGTTGTATATTGTCACCCTACTTATTTAACTTATATGCAGAGTACACCATGTGAAATTCCTGGCTGGATGAAGCACTAGCTAGAATCAAGATTGTTGGGAGAAATATCAATAACCTCAGGTATGCAGATGACTCCATCCTTATGGCAAAAAGCAAAGGAGAACTAAAGAGCCTCTTCATGAAAGTGAAAGAAGAGAATGAAAAAACTGGCTTGAAACTCAAAATTCCAAAAGCTCAAATCATGGCCTCCAGTCCCATCACTTCATGGCAAATAGATGAGGAAACTATGGAGACAGTGACAGACTTTATTTGGGTGGGCTCAAAAATCACTGAAGCTGGTGACTACAGCCATGAAATTAAAGACACTTGCTCCTTGGAAGAAAAGCTATTACCAACCTAGACAGTGTAGTAAAACACAGAGACGTTATTTTGCCAAAAAAAGATCAGTCTAGTCAAAGCTATTGTTTTTCCAGTAGTCATGTATGGATGTAAGAGTTGGACCATAAAGAAAGCTGAGCACTGAAGAATTGATGCTTTCAAACTTTGGTGTTAGAGAAGACTCTTGAGAGTCCTTTAGACTGCAGGGAGATCAAGCCAGTCAATCCTAAAGGAAATCAGTCTTGAATATTGATAGGAAGGACTGATGCTGAAGATAAAATCCAATACTTTGGCCACCTGATGTGAAGAACTTATTCATTAGAAAAGACCCTGATGCTGGGAAAGATTGAAGGCAGAAAGAGAAGGAGACAACAGAAGATGGGATGGTTGGATGGCATCACCAGCTCAATGGACATGAGTTTGAGCAAGCTCTGGGAGTTGGTGATGGACAGGGAAGCCTGGCATGTGGAAACCCATGGGGTCACAGTCAGATGTGTCTACATGACTGAACTGAACTGATGCACTTCTGACTATTCACTTCCTTAATTCAAATATTCAAAGTGAGTAAGAACCCTGAGAAACTATAAGAAATACTAACAGGACATTAGAGACTATATTATGCTATAAAACTGAGTGAAATTCTCTGAAACCTAAGACAAAAAACACATAAAGTAGAAGACAAACTAGAAGAGCAAAACTTTGCAGGTATATATTCTTCAAAATATGACAGTGAAAGTACAAGACCCAGTATAGGAAAACTGAATTATAGCTATAAGCAGAGCAAAGGGTTTGAATGTGTTACTCATACCATACTTCTCACTCTATCTGTTCAAAAATATTCTTTATACTTCACAGGTGATGTTTTCCTATAATTAGTTTTTTACTAAACATTAACAAGTCAAAAAATTTAGAATGTTTTAAAAATATAATATTGGTCAGATATAATGTAGACTGTGATAGTTTGAATATTAGATAACAGTGCTATTATTTTTCTCAGAATAAATGAATAAATACATTAACAATGTATCACTAACAACCGTGGTATATTAGAACATAACATTACTTTAGAATAAATAAAATATAGTGCTCAAATTCAATAAAATATACTTATAATTAAATAATGGTATAGATTGTTAAATTTAAATTAACATATATAATTAATCAGAAACTTATTTATAGATAGTTAATATGATAAATGTGCATAGAATAGTAATTTGAATGATGCTTCCAAAATTAGTTACATCCTTTTAGACCTGTATGGAATGAAAAAAAACTGTTCTTGATCTTTGCACTACTATTTTAGAAAGTATGAAATCTGGAATATAAAATATCTTTCGTTTTAGCTAAAATGATTAAATTGTCCTTTAATTCCCATTTAAATTTAAATGAATGACTTTAATTTTTGATTCACTGCTTCATAATATAGAATTCACAATTACTCACTATTTATAGTTCCTCTCAGGCAAAAAGCCTGTCTAATTTTATGATACAGATTATCTGTAGTGGCTATATGCATCAGCATGGGTAGGTTTATTTCACATATTAATGACTCTAAATTCTTAAAATAAGTTTATTTCCTACTAGGGCTATGTAAGAAATAAATGGGTCTGAACTCAGACACATTTTAAAACATACTTCCAAAATCATCTCAGCAATAGGAAGAAAGATGGTAAATCTCGTTCTGAATCTTAAAGCTACAGTCCAGAATTGACACTTCTGCTAACCTTTCGCTTGGGAAAAAAAGGTCACACGACTATATTTAACTTCAGAGGGAGCTGCTGCTGCTGCTAAGTCGCTTCAGTCGTGTCCAACTCTGTGAGACCCCATAGACAGCAGCCCACCAGGCTCCTCCGTCCCTGGGCTTCTCCAGGCAAGAACACTGCAGTGGGTTGCCATTTCCTTCTTCACTGCATGAAAATGAAAAGTGAAAGTGAAGTCGCTCAGGCTGTCAGACTCTTCGCGACCCCATGGACTGTAGCCTACCAAGCTCCTCCATCCATGGGGTTTTCCAGGCAAGAGCACTGGAGTGGGGTGTCATTGCCTTCTCCATTAGAGGGGGCACACAGGAACAATTCTTCCAAATAATAAATGAGTTATTTTCCAACTTTAGTGAGATATAGTTGAAATATAGTGTTGTGTTAGTTTAAATTATGAAGTATTGATACACATTCTTTGCAAAATTATTACCATGATATATTAACTAAAATGTACCTCACATCACATAATTACTGTTTCCTTTTTTATGGTGAGAACATTTACAATCTTTTCTGTTAACAACTTTTAAGTTCATGATACAATATTATTAACTATAATCACTATGCTGTACATTAGATTCTCAGGACTTATTCATCTTATAATTGCAAGTCTGTAACTTTGACCAACATCTCTCCATTTCCTCCACCCTCCAAACCCTAGTTACCACTGTTCTAGTCTCTGTTTTTGAGCTCTATATTTTAGATTCCACATATAAGGGATACTTTGAAGAATTTGTCTCTCTCCATCTAACTTATTTCACTTATAATGTCTTTAATGTCCAATTTTTGTTGCAAAGGGAAGAATCTCCTTCTTTCTAATGATTCATATATATATATATAATACATATATTATATAATATATATTATATATTTATATAATATATATATTTATATATATAATATATAAATATATAAAAAATTTATATATATATAAATTTATGTAATATATATATATATAACATATATATAACTTTTTTATCCATTCATCTATCGAGTCAGTGATGCCATCCAGCCATCTCATCCCCTGTTGTCCCCTTTAGGGACATTGTTTCCATATTTAGGCTACTGTGAGTAATGCTGTAATGAGCATGGGGTTGCATATAACTCATTGGTTTCTGTTTTCATTTCCTTTGGACATATGCCCAGAAGTTTTAGGCATTGCTGAAACATATGGTAGTTCTATTTTTAATTTTTTGAGGATCTTTCAGATTTTTTTTTTTTGCCATGCAGTACAGCATGTGCAATTTTAGTTGCTCAACCAGGGATTGAACACATGTTCCCTGCAGTGGAAGAATGGAATCCTAACTACTGGACCACCAGGAAATTTCTGAGGAACCTCCAGACTATGTCTCATAGTGGCTGCAACAATTTACATTCCCACCAGCAGTGAACAAGGATTCTCTTCTTTTATACCATCTCCAATACATGCTATTCTTATCTTTTTGATGATAGTCACTCTAACAGGTGTGAGGTCATATCTTATTGTGTTTTTGATTTGCATTTCCCTGATGGTTATGACCAATTTAGATAGCACATTCCAAAGCAGAGACATCACTTTGCTAACAAAGGTCCATCTAGTCAAGGCTATGGTTTTTCCAGTAGTCATGTATGGATGTGAGAGTTGGACTGTAAAGAAAGCTGAGCACTGAAGAATTGATGCTTTTGAACTGTGGTGTTGGAAAAGACTCTTGAGAGTCCCTTGGACTGCAAGGAGATCCAACCAGTCCATTCTGAAGGAGATCAGTCCTGGGATTTCTTTGGAAGGAGTGATGCTAAAGCTGAAACTCCAGTACTTGGGCCACCTCATGCAGAGTCAACTCATTGGAAAAGACTGTGATGCTGGGAGGGATTGGGGGCAGGAGGAGAAGGGGGCAACAGAGGATGAGAGGTCTGGATGGCATCACTGACTCAATGGATGGAAGTTTGAGTAAACTCCGGGAGTTGGTGATGGACAGGGAGGCCTGGTGTGGTGCAATTAATGGGGTCACAAAGAATCGGACATGACTGAGCGACTGAACTGACTGATCCGTATAAAATGACTTAAGTTTTGTCGTAATATTAGAAGGCATATGGAATGTTACTGCTTTTTTTTTTTTATGATCACAAGGAGGCTACTATTTTTTTTATTGGAAACTCAATCTCTCTATATACACAATATTGCATAAATTTTAAGTGGGTTGACAATTATAGTAACAATACAAATTCATGGACATTTACCTAAAGCTGCTGCTGTAGGTTTTGGTACATTTTGTGCCAGGTACCTTACTAAACATGACAAACATAAAGGAACTCAGCTACCTTAATTCATAAGAACAGGCTTTCAAAAGAAGCAAATATGTCATCTCATAGAATATTTAATAAATTCAATCCAGGAAAACTGATAACTAAAGAACAAAAGGAAGACTGTTAAAGAAAGGATGGTGATAAAAATGTTAGGTTAAAACATTAGGCTTAAAATTTTAGCAATTGTACTTAAGATCCAGAAAGTGTACACACAGTGGGAATTACAAGAAAAGATCTCCATGTTCTGCTTCACAATTACTATCATGTTCTGAAGGAACAATTCTGGGTTGCTATGGTGTCCTCTTCCCTGCTAGTATGAACTACTCTTCTCAGTCCTAGTGAAACAAGGTGGTAATTCACATAAATGTGTTTTAAAATAAGATTCTTCTCATTCAAAATAAAATAAAGCTAAATATCATCTCCAAATTACAAGGAAATCTAATCAAAATGTTGACAAGATAAAGAAGCCAGATCACCCATTTACCCCCACTGACTGCCTCAGAGCACAGAACTGGTGTGGCACCTACAAGAGAGGAGGTGTGAGTGGTCCTCACTTTGCCCCTACCCAGCCTGCAGTGTTGGGGGGAACAAAAGCCCTTCAGCATCCCTGGGGTTTTCTTCCCCAGGTAAAGATTGAGGGAATAGATTAGATGGCTTTTAAGAGAACTTCCTGCTTTTTTTTTTTTTTTTCCAGGCCTTGACATGTAGTTTGTTGGGATCTTATTTCTTTGACCAGGGATTGAACCCATGTCCCTTGTAGTGGAAGCATCCAATCATACTTAGTGGACCAGCAGGCAAGTCCCTTAAGAGACTCCAAGAGAAAGGATCTAAGTCAGCTTGACATCTCACCTGTGGGCAGACACATAGGGTGGCAAAATAAATGGACTTAAAAACAGTTGGGTGAAGTGTTTATCTTCTGATCTCATCTTTTGGAACTATTGGGCACTGGAGTTCAAGAAATGTTTGTCCAATATCTAATCTAATGGCTGGATTGCTACAGAATAATAAGGGAATGAGACATCTGACACTGAATTTTGGATAAAAAATGTAGGAACACTATGCCAAGTCTAGGGAGAAAAACGGTTCACCATCACATGACACCAGGAATCAAGACTTCCTGCCTCGGAATTTCAAAAGTCATTAATCTTCTTGGGAGATGTACCCTCAACTCTCAAAAGATCCACCAACTCACAACTGTTAAGAATACGTTTTCATGTCAATGTATATCAATGTATGGCAAAACCAACACAGTATTGTAAAGTAAAAAAAATAAAAATAAAAATAAAGAATACATTTTCTGAAATCCTCCCAGGAAGGCAATTGCCATGGAACTAGTTCTAAGAGAAAGGATGCAGGAAGGAGAATTTAGCTTTTTCTTTACTGATCAGAAAGATTACCCAAAGATTACCCAAAATGGATTCTCATTTTCTGTCCCATATAAAGAACAAAAGTATCAGTTCTTCTGGAATCTAACATACTGGCTTCGTTCTCAAATGCATCACTTTATTTTCCTTGTGAGGCATCCATACATTACACACCTTAACCACGTGACAGCCACATGATTTCTTCAATAAGCCTTAGAGTTTCCAGAGCTCTCCTGGGGCCTGCAGCCCAAGTAGTTCTGAGGAGTCAAATGTTAAAGCTTTCTCCACAGCAACAAGTTCCTTTGATGTTTGGGTTACTGAACACAAACTCACTGGATAATTTGTCTTCAACATAGTCCATTTCTGTTTCTAACAGTTTGTCAGCTGTGCTTTCTTCTCAATGAACACTCTGACGCCATCTTGAATAACTTCTTCATTAGAGTCTCCTTTTATCTTCGTATATTCTAAAGTGTAGGAATGCCATTACAATCCCTGGTTCAGACACCAACATGTTCAGGCTTATCTTTAAGAAGTCGTTTTATCTTCTTTACTGCTGAAGGTGTCAGGGTGAGGGCAGCCCAGGAGGCTGCCACTTCCTCTTGCTCACAGCTGGGAACCTGGCCCAGACTAAGGAAGTTGACATCCTCGCCATCCTGGTACCCCATTGTCTAGGGCTGGAGCTCCGCAGTCTCAGCCTCTCTCCATGGACAACATGGGCACACTGTGAACTAAGTAACTTCACCACAAAACCTAATATAAAATTCATGTTAATTGTTGTTTAAACATTTGATAGAATGAAACAGAATTGAGCACCTATTTTTAAGAGTATTTTGGAGGGAAGGCCAGCAGTATCTGAAGTAATTTGCTCTTGTGCTTGCTCCTGTGCTACCAATCAGAAACCATGCTTGTTTAAAACAAGAGACTGCAAAACTATGTGATTGTGTGACCTAGAGACCACACTGAAGGCCCATTTACTTTCTATAACCTTTAAGCAAATTTTTAAAAAATGACTGAAAGTCCCATTCATCTTTAAAGAACCACCTAGTGTGTGTTAAGTTGTTTCAGTTGTGTCCAACTCTTTGTGACCCCATGAACTATAGCTCACCAGGCTCCTCTGCCCATGGGGATTCTCTAAGTGAGAATACTAGAGTGGGTAACCTATCCCTTCTCCAGGGGACTGCCTAACCCAGGGACTGAACCCCTATCTCTTATGTCCCCTACATTGAGAGGCAGGTTCTTTACCACAAGTGCCACCTGGGAAGCCCCCAAAACTACAGGGTTGTAAGAGAAAATCAGTGATTGCCAAGGGTGGGATGGGGGAGAAATGAAGAACCACCTAAAGTGTATTCTAAACCATTCAGCTTTGTGCATGAAAAGCCCCTAGTTTTAAGCATATATTTCACTTTTGCAGACAATAGTACTATTATGGCAAAAGAGAGATACACATTGAATGTAAATATGAAGAGTTTTTCCTGCCTTGTTTTGAATATGGTCAATAAGAACCAATAGGATTTTCCATAGTTCTGATAAGTAGCACCTTACTGCTTATAATTGGGATTAGAGAAAGAACATATACAGAGAGGATAGAATTAGTAACAGACCTAAAAGAGGTAAATATACCAGGAACTCTACCAGATTTCCATTATATTGTTGACTGCAGCCTTTCATACCCTCCTTCTTCCTTAACCTGAAAATTATCTGATTTTTTAGGATTAAGTGTTGACATTACTTCATCTAGTCCTACAACCTTTAAGACTAGGATAGGGTCTGTAATTATTAAACTCATAAAGCCTTGGGTTTTTTTATTATGTATGACCAACTATACTGATCACATAATATTATAATTGTCTTTTTTCAAAGGACAGCATTTGCTCATCAGTGTCTCCTGCTTAAGCTGCATGGTGCTTATTTTATTGCAGGCATGTAATAATATTGTATAAATGAATGATTATAAATTAGTCTAGCAGAACTCAGTTGACTGAACTATCAAACATAGCTTTAGAAAAATCTGAATTGGAAAGTAATGACTGTAAAAATAGTCCTTAAAAAGAGGTTACAATGGGGAAAGAACACACTTTCAGAGACTACTATGAATTCTAGTTCACAGTAGTTAAAAGTGAATTTCTGCCTATTTGTGCTCTTGGATATATGTCAGTGGTCAGTTTATTAGGAACTATGATAGCTAAGTTTAATCCTGTGAAATATCAGACAATCTTTTGACAACTCTGGACAAGTTTGCATTTGTAAAAGAAGATATTTTTCTGGTAAATTTCCAGGCTTCTGCTGTGAAACAAAGTTGTAAGAAATATATTTTTTAAAAAAGTATCTTGATTGACAGAGCATAAACAGCCTCTTGATAAAAGTGAAAGAGAAGAGTGGAAAAGTGGGCTTAAAATTCAACATTCAGAAAACTAAGACCATTGCATCCAGTCACATCGCTTCATGGCAAATAGATGGGAAAACTGTAGAAACAGTGGTTGGCTTTATTTTTCTGGGCTCCAAAATCACTGAAGATGGTGACTGCAGCCATGAAATTAAAAGACACTTGCTCATTGGAAGAAATGTTATGACCAACCTAGACAGCATACGAAAAAGCAGAGACATTACTTTGCAGATAAAGGTACATCTAGTCAAAGCTAAGTTTTTCCAATACTCATGTATGGATGTGAGAGTTGGACAATAAAGAAAATTGAGCACTGAAAATTGATGTTTTTCAACTGTGGTGTTAGAGAAGACTCTTGAGAGTCCTTTGGACAGCAAGGAGACACAACAAGTGCATCCTAAAAGAAATCAACCCTGAATATTCATTGAAGGGACTGATGCTGAAGCTGAAACTCCAATACTTTGGCCACCTGATGCCAAGAACTGACTCATCTGAAAAGACCCTGATGCTGGGTGGGATTGGGGTCAGGAGGAGAAGGGGATGGTAGAGGATGAGATGGTTGGACGGCATCACCAACTCAGTGGACATGATTTTTAGTGGACTCTGGCAGTTGGTGATGGACAGGGAGGCCTGGCGTGTTGCAGTTCATGGGGTCACAAAGAGTTGGACACGACTGAGTGACTGAACTGAATTGAACTGACATATCTATATGAAGAAAAGATAAGGATTCTGCAAATATCACAGGAGACATTACATTTAAATATATTAAATTCAACAACTATTTGTGTACAACTAGTAAACTTTGTACTCAAAAGTATCCAGACATGCTTATAGCATCTTAAAAGGATTTGCAAAAGTTAGATACAGATGTGACTTATAGGATTACCTCACTGATATGAGCTGTGCTGCTATTAAAGCAAACACATACTGTAACATATTCCCATAAAGAATCTTATCACAAAGCCCATAAATGTTTTACTCTACAAAAGCACTGAAGCAAAATGCCTGAATGTAGTGTGACATTTAAAATATAAACGTTTATTTCTTGTTTAAATGGCTTAGTTGGTTAAATATTTTAGTCATCATTTTTTATCTTCCCAGAGCTTGAATTCTTGCTTATTTGTGTTCACCATCAAGTTAAACAAGTAAGCATTTCATTGTTGGACATCTTTACATTTTTAATATTCTTCCTATTATTGTTATAAATAGTCTTTTTAATTATCCTTGTCTAGTTATTTTTTCTTTCCTATGCTAAAATTTTTAAAAAGTGTTTTATCATTAGTATCAATATTCTGCCTTTCTTAATTGCTTAGTTGTGATCATATGTCCACAAAAAATAGGTAGACCAATTAATTTCAGGAAACTTATAACCTGAAAGTTAAAGTGTCAGTCGCTAAGTCATGTCCGACTCTGCAACCTCATAGACTGTAGACTGCCAGGCTCCTTTATCCATGGGATTCTCCAAGCAAGAATACTGGAGTGGGTTGCCATTCCCTTCTCCAGGGTATCTTCCTGACCCAGGGATCGAACCTGGGTCTCCTGCCTGCAATGCAGGCATCTGAATCACAGGGAAGCCTGCCTAAATATATAATTTAAGTAAGCCCGATTTGTTTGCTAGACTCTTCTCTCCTCTGTGGAGGAAATGTTTTTTTTTTTTTTTTTTCCTAGCCTATGAATACAAGCAGAAAGTTTGTCCATGCATTCTTTCTTGATGATATATTCCCTGGGCTGTTCTTCTAATATGGCCTGCTTCCCCTAAACAACAACATAGCTGCTGTAAGTGAATGAAAGTCACTCAGTCTTGTCCAACTCTTTGTAGCCTCATGGACTACATAGTCCATGGAATTCCCCAGGCCAGAATACTGGAGTGGGTAGCCATTCCCTTCTCCAGGGGATATTCTCAACCGAGGGATCAAACCCAGGTCTCCCTCATTGTAGGCAGATTCTTTACCAGCTGAACTACCAGGAAAGCCTGAACATAACTGCTAGGTTACCTAAGTAACAAATGTAACCTGTAAGCAATAATGTAATTCTAGGTGTACTTGTCGCGCTTTTGTACATTGAATAGGTGAGATGAGGTGAAGTCGCTCAGTCGTGTCCGACTCTTTGTGACCCCGTGGACTGTAACCTACTAGGCTTCTCCGTCCATGGGATTCTCCAGGCAAGAATACTGTAGTGGATTGCCATTTCCTTCTTCAGGAGATCTTCCCGACCCAGGGATCAAACCCGGGTCTCCCGCATTGGAGGCAGACGCTTTAACCTCTGAGCCACCAGGGAAGTCCGTACATTGAATAGACAAGAAAACAATGCTCTTGTAGATAATTTATTACTCACCAGCACACCAGATATCCTGAATTTTTCACTGGTTTCCCATTCCTCCCAAGTCCTACAGAGTTGATATGGAGGCAGGCCCAGGTGAACACTGAGAACTCAATGGGTATGTGTCTGATAGGAAACCACCAGTCTTATAATGTCACTGTTGTTTGGTCGTTAAGTCATGTCCGACTCTTTTGCGAACCCATAGACAGTAGCCCACTAAGCTCCTCTGTCCATGGGCTTTCCCAGACAAGAATATTTGAATGGATTGCCATTTCCTACTCCAGAGTATCTTCCTGACCCAGGGATGGAACCTGTGTTTCCTGCTTGGAAGGTATATTCTTTACCACTGAGCCATCATGAGCTCCCTAATTTTGTACCTGAACAAGATATTATTTTGTTACTTCGGTCAGGAGTTAAATCTGTTCACTGATCTAAAGTGAGATGCTCTCTCCACCTTTTAAGGCCACTGACTATAAAAAACATACTCAAAAAAACAGTGTAGGATATCTAGAAAAGTTATAATTACCTCTCAACAGTGTGCATGGTGTTGTAGGTCATTACAAGTGGCTCAATAGTAAAGAACCTGCCTGCTAATTCAGGAGATGCAAAAGATGTGAGTTCAGTCCCTAGGTTGGGAAGATTCCATGGAGAAGGAAATGGCAACCCACTCCACTATTCTTGCCTGGAAAATTCCATGGATAGAGGAGATTGGTGGGTTGCAGTCCATGAGGTCCCAATGAGTCAGACATGACAGAGCACACACAAATACACACCCTCTAGTAAGACTGGCCACTGAGGAATATCAGTATACATATTTCAAATAATATAACAATGCCAATATGGACACTAGTAACCACTGATTGCTTTAAAGAATATTGCTCATTTACTGAAACCTGCTGATGTGTAACCAAGATGGCAGTTTTGAGAGTGCAGGTATTTCTCTCATTCTTGAAAAATGTTTATGTGAAATAGCAAATGCATGCAAAATGTGAGAAATATAAAATAGCACTGGACAGTTTCTAAAAATACTGAGAAAGCATTTTCTTAAAACATACAAAGTCATTATGTGTGAGTGCCTCCATGAAATTGCAACATCATAACTGATACAATTTTAAAATTCAAGATTTAAAGATATCACTATATTTTGAACTTCACCTTGGTCACCTACATTAGAGCACAAGAGAGCCCAAGAACTTGGTGGAAACATCATAACAGTCAAGGAACCTATAGAGATTGTGTTGGTCAAATTTACTTGTGCTTCCACTACCCTCAGCTTAAAGTGGACACTTATTTAGTACTGTAAGTAGTCAGTGTAGCCTCTGCAGAAGAAATTAGCAGGTGAAAATGCTGAAATATTCTTTTTTAACTTTAATACCAAACCTTTGAAAATGCCACCACAATGCTTTAAATTTATATAATTGTGCTAGTGCTCCTCAGTACATGAGTACATTTTATATTTTAGTCCTCTATCTCCAATGTTCATTCTATGTTAATGATATTCTGCTTCAGTCTTGGCTTTGGCTGAATAGAAAATTTAACACTTATCTATCCAGTATTTGGTCAAGGTGGCTCCATTTTATTTAAAAACATTTCTTTGTTGAGGGGTTAGAGCAATTTTAGACAGGAATTACAGTGTAGGAAGCTAAAGGTTAAGGTTTTGACTGATATGGTCTTTCTATGATTTCAGAGATCACAGAAAGTCCTCAGGAGAATTTTATTTTGTCCTAATCTGACTTTTTTTGTCTTCAGTTTGGACAATACCTCTTCAAGGCCCTTGATCTGAAACTCCAATCCCTTCTCTTTAATAAGAAATACCCTTTTTGGAAATTACTTGTAGGATCTGCACAATAGTCCAAATTTGGGCTACACAAAATCAAGAAACATTCAATATTTATAATGTCTGATCCTGAGTTTCACGGTTATTGTGGTGAGGCGGGAGTAGAAATAGGGTAAGAAAGATAAATTATTTCTATCTCATGAGTCAGAGAAATGCATTTTTTTTAATTCAAGCATCCTTTTCAATACTCTCTCTAGGCTATAGACCTACTAATTCTTTACTACTGATGTATTGGCCTCCCTGGTGGCTCAGTAGTAAAGAATTTGCCTGCAATGCAGGAGATGCAGATTAAACTCCTGGGTTAGGAAGATCCCCTGGAAGAGGGCATGGCAATCCTCTCCAGTATTCTTGACTGGAGAATCCCGTGAACAGAGAGCCTTGTGGGCTACAGTCCATAGGATCACAAAGAGTAGGACAAGACAGTATGCATGCATGTACTGATGTATTAAAATAATAATCTACTAATAATAACTTTCATTGCAAGGACAAACATCAATTTTTAAGAGACAGTGAAACATTAGCTCATAATGACCAAACTTACTCCTTTAATAGGAAACCTTCTTTGTTTGTCTTTGAAGCCATTGTGTTCTCCTGAAAGTTTTATTTCCTATTCTTCCTATGGCTTAGAAGTATCATAAAGGAGGTATATAAGAGTTTACTATTACTTTTATTGGGTCTCAGAGATGTACTGTAATCTATTCTGTCCTTTTGTGCCAAAGTCTTCCTTTGAGAGAAAGGAAAGAAATGATGGTGATTATCAAAACACTCCACCTTTGATCTATAGATACATGGTTATACACCTGTCTTGTCATTAGGTCTCATAGCATATAGGCATGTAGGAAAAGAGAAAAAAGTTTGAAAAAGAAAAAATGAAAATTCATATATCTTGGTATTTCAGATAATTTTATTTCATCAGGATTCCCAAAGATAAATGGTTTGTAGGGTCCCTCATGAGGTATGGAGGAAAAATTTATATTCTTTTTCAATTGGATCTCTATTGCCAGACTTTAAAATATGGGATAAGATCCGCTATGTCCAGTTTTTCATGGTGATTTGCCAAAATAAGGGCCTCTGTAAGAAACATGAAGCTAGTTCAACTCTTGCTCTCCCAATATTGAAATCTCAGTCTAAGGATCCTCTTGAATTCCTCTGCCAAGAGTAGCTATCTCTCCTAAGTACCAGCACCTTCTATGCTTTCAGATTCTTCACCTTCCTATTAGATGCTTCTTCCTTTTCCCAACAGATGAATACCTTCCTGAACTCTCCCACCTCTGTCTCTTTGTATGCCTCCCGACAAAAACTAGTCCAATGCACACTCAATGCAGCACACCAGACCCTGAAATCAATAAGCTATTGATGTCCCCAATGGAGGGGGTGGACTGACCACAGTACATACCCTTCTCTTCCTCAGATCTATGATTGCTCCAAGGGTTTGAGGAAAGATCCCACCCAAGGGACTCCTGAACTTTGTTCAGGGAATATTCCACACTTATTTTCCCACTGGGGTGGATGTTCAAACCCTCCTAAACATGTTATTCTCTGGGGAAGAAAAAGAACTAATTATAATTATTGCAAGGGAGGAAGCTGATAAGACTAATAAAAATGATTCAGTGAAGGCTGTATATCAGCTTGGAGTCCAGCCCGTTCTCACAATTGTTTCTGGCTGGGACCACTGAGAGGAAAACAGTCTTTAGCAGCACCTCACACACTTCAGGGATTTTATTCATAAGGACATTCAGTCAACAGGGAAGAAATTCACAAATTGAAGTAGGTTTCAGAAAGTCATCCAGAGATGGAAGGACAATTCCTGGACCTCTCTTGAGTGTCTAAAAGATTGTCTCCAGGCGAATACAAATGTGAACCCAGAGCCAGTGGAGGGCCAAGCCATTCTTAAGTCTCATTTAACTTCCCAGAGTTTCCCAGACATTAGGAAAAAATTATTCAATATACAAATGTTGGCAATAGGGCCTATCATGCCACTTCTCAGCTGGTGTAGTCAACATTTTGCATGTTCAACAACCAGTATCTGGAGGCTGATGCAAAGGAAGATAGATGAGCAGAACAAATTGCCAGTATTCTGGCTTTAGCAATTCAGGGTGACTTGACCTCCCAGGGGTGACCTCCCCTCATGCCACCTGTCCTGAAGGAACCCAGTAATATGGAAAAACTGTCCAGGGTTTCAAAGGCCACCTGCACAGTGGAGAGAAAGTCTTAAAGCCAATGTACACACTGCACAGATGAGGGTAATTGCCACCAGCGAAGTCCCATTGGAAAGGGAAATGCCCCAAATGTCTCAGAAAGAAATTAAGCAGACTGTCATGACCTGATTCATCCACACTGGTTTCACCCATCAAAGAAAAGTGCTAAGTGACCCAGGGTTCCAAGGAGAACCCTGGAAATATCCCAAGGAACCTAGGCTCAACCTGACCATTAGGGATGAAAAGGTTGACTTTTTAGTGAACACAGGGGGACTAACAAGGCAGAATGACCAATGGTAAATATAAGATAGTGGGAGTGAAAGGAAAGCCACAGGAGAGCAACCTTATAGAGCAACTTGAGTGTGATTTGAAAGGGAAAGGATTATCTCATCATTTCTTATATGTTCCAGAATGTTGAATTCTGCTAAGAAGAAGAGACTTACTATATAAATTGGTATCTACAATTTATCTCAGAGACAAAAACCTTACCATCTATATACCTAAGACTCTCTTCCATTATATAACTCTTTTGCTACCACTCTCTGTGAAGGATAATGGCCTGATTAATCTTGAAGGGATTTAATCCCTCAATATGGACAAATGAACAATAGGCAGAGACAT
This sequence comes from Ovis aries, assembly GCF_016772045.2. Lineage (NCBI taxonomy): Eukaryota > Metazoa > Chordata > Mammalia > Artiodactyla > Bovidae > Ovis > Ovis aries. Next base: position 1,915,123 of record NC_056075.1, read on the forward strand.
GAGATCCCCCTCGTCAAGCTTTGACCTGACTCCAGTCACCCAAATATAAAGCAATACCCTGTGGACTAAGAATGCTGCCTGCCATATCAATAAAAAAAGAATGTCACAGCATCAGCAATTGTCATAAGGGAACTCAGGATGGAAGCAAGGAATGCCTGCCATCTAGCAGTCCTCAGACTGCAGCCACCCACAGTGGTGTAGCTTGAGTAAACTAAAGATGAGGAAACACAGACTACTGGCCCCAGATAGCTGAGATTCATATCAAAGGAATAATAAATCAGTGAGCCCAGACTCTTGCAACATCATACATAGAAAGACACGAGATTCCTTAACTTGAGGTATCTTGTTTTCTTTATGCACAATAACATTTTGACATTCTGACTACCTGTCCTTTGTTGCAAAAACTAGATATCCTAGCTCCACTCTTGCCTCCTCAGAGTAGTTTTCTTAGTGCTGTCTGAGATGCTGGCTCCAAGACTTGAAGTCATAAAAATTAGAATGTCTGTGCAGTAAAACATGACTTTTAACTTGTAGGTTCTTCATTTTTCTTCAGTCAACAGCTTTTTTAGGGAGGCATTGAACCTATTGTAGAAAGCTTACTCAAACAAGAGCTTCTTAGACCCTGTCTGTCCCCTTGCAACCCTATCTTGCAAATTTAAAAAAAAAAAAAAAAGAAAGAATTGCCAGCTTACTCAGCTTCCTTGAGCTGTAAATAAAGCTACTAAGGATTCACCCAGTGGTACCCAACAGATACACCATTTTCTCTACTCAACCCTGGGAGAATCTGATATTCCATGTTAGATTTAAAAGATGCCTTCTCTTGTGTGCTCTTAGCTCTGGAATCTTAATACATTTTTTGCTTTTGAATGGCAGGATCAGATAGCAGGGGAAAACAACAGTTGTACTGGACAGTTCTGCCTCAGGGATTTAAAACTTTGCCAACATTTTTGGAAAAATTTTTGCTGAGGATATGACCTTGAGTTAGAACAAGGGACTAAATTTCAATATGAGGATGACATTCTAATCATCAGCCCCACCTAAGAACTTTCTGAATATAATATATTTACACCGTAAGTCATCTGGCAAAGAGAGGATATAAAGTTTCAAACAAAAAGATTAAATCTCCCTCCAGTGGGTAGAATGTGCACACAAAATCTGCAGAACTTTATGCTTGAAGAACTATGGATGAAGGTTTGTGACACTGTATAGAAGACAGTGATCAAGACCATCATCAAGAAAAAGAAAAGCAAAAAGGAATAATGTTTGTCTGAGGAGGTCTTAAAAATAGCTAAGAACAGAAGAAAAGCTAAAGGCAAAAGAAAAAAAGAAAGATATACCCATTTGAAAGGGTTCCAAAGGATAACAAAGAGCGATAAGAAAACCTTCCTCAGTGCAAATAAATAGAAGAAAGCAATAAAATGGGAAACACTAGGGATCTCTTCCAGAAAATTGAAGATATCAATTGAAGATTTCATGGGCACTATAAAGGACAAAAATGGTATGGACTCAACAGAAGCAGATGATACTAAGAAGAGGTAGCAAGAACACACACAAAAAACTATACAAAAATGATCTTCATGACACAGATAATCACAATGATGTGATCACTCATCTGTAGTGAGACATCCTGGCATGAAAATCAACTGGGCCTTAGGAAGCATCACTATGAACAAAGGTAGCAGACGTCATGGAATTCCAGCTGAGCTATTTCAAATTCTAAAAGATGATGCAGTGAAAGTGCTTCCCTCAATATTCCAGCAAATTTGGAAAACTCAGCAGTGGCCACAGGACCGGAAAAGGTCAGTTTTCATTCCAGTCCTAAAGAAGGGCAATGCCAAAGAATGTTCAAACTACCACACAATGGCACTCATCTCACACACTAGCAAAGTAATGCTCGAAATTATCCAAGCCAGGCTTCAACAGTATGTGAACTATGAATTTCCAGGTGTTAAAGCTGGATTTAAAAAATGCAGAGGAACCAGAGATCAAAATGCAAACATCTGCTGGATCATAGAAAAAATAAGAGAGTTTCAGAAAACCATCTATTTCTGCCTTATTGACTATGCCAGAGCCTTTGATTGTGTGGATCACAACAATCTGTGGAAAATTCTTAAAGAGGTGGGAATACCAGACTACCACACCTGCCTCCTAAGAAATCTGTATGCAGATCAAGAAGCAACAATTAGAACCAGATATGAGACAACAGACTGGTTCCAAATTCGGAAAGGAATATGTCAAGGATGTATATTGTCATCTTGTTTATTTTACTTATATGCAGAGTACATCATGTGAAATGCCAGGCTGGATGTGGCACAGGCTAGAATCAAGATTACCAGGAGAAATATGAATAACTTCAGATACACAGATGACACCACACTTATGGTAGAAAGTGAAGGAGAACTAAAGAGCCTCTTGATGAAAGTGAAAGCGAGTGAAAAATTTGGCTCAAAACTCAACATTCAGAATACTAAGATCAAGGCATTTGGTCCCATCACTTCATGGCAAATAGGTGGGAAAACAATAGAAACAGTGACAGACTTCTTTTTGGGAGGGTGGGAGGCTCCAATATCAGGGCAGATGGTGACTCCAGCCATGAAATTAAAAGACGCTTGCTCGTTGGAAGAAAAGCTATGACCAAACTAGACAGCATATTAAAAAGCAGAAACATTACTTTGCCAACAAAGTCCATTTAGTCACAGCTATGTTTTTTTCAGTAGTCATGTATGGATGTGAGGTGGACTATTAATAAAGTTGAGTGCCAAAGAATTGATGCATTTGAACTCTGGTGTTGGAGAAGGCTCTTGAGAGTAACTTGGACTGCAAGGAGATCAAACCAGTCAATCCTAAAGGAAATCAGTCCTGAATATTCATTGGAAGGACTGATGCTGAAGCTAAAGCTCCAATAATTTGGCCATCTGATGAAAAGAACTGTCTCATTTGAAAAGACCTTGATCCTGGGAAAAGATTGAAGGCAGGGAGACTAGGAGATTACAGAGGATGAGATGGCTGTTGGATGGCACCACCAACCCGATGGACATGTGTTTGAGTAAACTCTGGGAGTTGGTGATAGACAGAGAGGCCTGGTATGCTGCAGTCCATGGGGTTTCAGAGTTGGATACAACTGAGCGACTGAACTGAACTGAACTGACCAAATCCTCACCAGTTGTACTGTGTGCTTAGTTGCTCAGTCATGTCCGACTCTTTGCAATCCCATGGACTGTAGCCCTCCAGGCTTCTCTGTCCATGGGGATTCTCCTGGCAAGAATACTGGAGTGGGTTGCTATGCCTTCTTCCAGGGCATCTGCCCAGCCCAGGGATTGAACCCATGTCTCCTGCAGTGCAGGTGGATTCTTAACCATCTGAGCCACCTCAGGTCATGAGTCTAATGTGTCCTCCTTTGCCTGGCAGACAATTAAAGCTATTCTTTTCTACTTCACCTGAAACTCTGTGATTCAAACGGCATCAGGACACAGAAGCCACATTTTTGGTATCACTGCCACTTCCAACCCCTTTTAAAGGAAAGGATGGTTGCAGATTAATAATCCACTGGTCCAAGTAATGCTTCTAGACAACCATCTGTGACTCTAAGGCTCTGTAATGTCCTTAAACCTGTTCTACTTCAAACAGGTCCAAAATTGACTTATAAGTGTAAAGAAGTTATGAAAGAAATATACTCCAGCAGCCTGACCTAAAGATCTATAGTGAGAATACATAATTGAAATGGTTCATTGGTGAGAGTAGTTTTGTGAATGAGAGAAAAGGCAGTTTATATTGCAGTAGGTTTCCATCACAGAAGTGGTGGAAGCTAAAGCTTTGTCCTCAGGCTATTCTTCCCAGAATGCCAAACTAATTGCCTTAATCAGAGCAGTAGAACTAGGGAAAAGATTTTTCAATATTTACATTGACTATAAATGTGCCTATTCAATCCTACAGGCCCTTGAGGCCAACACGAAGGAAAGAGGATTGCTGATCTCAGGAAATAAAAAGACTAAGAATGGGGAGGAAATTATGTAGCTTTCAGAGGCAACACTTCTGCCACAGGAGGTGGAAGTTATTCACTAGAGGCCAACAAAATGGAGAAACAGAAATAATGAAGAACTAACAGAGCTGATATGGCAGCGACACAAGCAACAGAGGATGGGATCATACTTCAACTGCCACTCTTATTGGCTCTCCCAGACCCTAACTCCTACACTTCCATATATACACTAGAAGAAAGGAAAAAAGATTTTGAAATGCAGTTATTTTATTGTACTCACTTTGTGTGTGTGTGTGTGTATGTGTGTGTGTGTGCGTATTTTCTTTTTTTTTAATTTTTTTTTTATTTTTACTTTATTTTACTTTACAATACTGAATTGGTTTTGCCATACATTGACATGAATCCACTTTGAAATGCAGTTACCCCAGAATACCCAGGGTGGATTGTTAATAGTCATGGGCAGCAGTTCTTCCCATCAGTCATGGCACTCCAAGTCCTCAGAGAAGCTCATCAGAGCACACATTACAGGCAGGAGGCTCTATATCAGTGGTTATTAATGATTCAACAAATCCATGACTACTCCCAATTACCACTGAGATTCCCATGTAGTGCTAGTGGTAAAGAACACCCTGCCAATGAAGGTGACACAAGAGACATGGGTTTGATCTCTGAGTTGGGAAGATCCCCTGGAGGAGGAAATGACAACCCACTCCAGTAGTGGATCATAAAGAGAGTTGGACCATAAAGAGGGCTGAGCACCAAAGAACTGATGATTTCAAACTGTGATGCTGGAGGAGTCTTGAGTCTTTTGGACAGCTAGGAGATCAAACCAGTCAGTTCTAAAGGAAATCAATTCTGAATATTCATTGGAAGAACTGATGCTGAAGCTGAAGCTTCAATAGTTTGGCCACCCATGGGAAAAAAAACTCATTGAAAAAGACCCTGATGATGGAAAAGACTGAAGGCTGGAGGAGAAGGGGGCAACAGAGGATGAGATGGTTAGATGGCACCATCAACTCAGTGGGCATGAATTGAGCCAACTCTTGGAGATAGAGAAGGGCAGGGACCTCTGGCATGCTGGAGTCTGTGGGGTCACAGACTAAGACACAACTGAGTCATTGAATGACAACCTTAAAGAGGCATTTGAAACTTGTCCTAACTGCCTTCAGCATAACCCTAACACTCACGTCGCCCCCGACCAAGGTCAAGGGAGTAACCCCTACTCATTGTAGAGGCACATTTCCAGGTCAAGAAGGGCAAGTTGATTTTACAATAAAGCCCTGGGCACAAAGACATTTTAGATAGATATTTACTGTTTTTACCTGACATCTTCTCAGCTGAATGGGGGCATTCCACATCATAATTGAGACAACTTCCATAATCATATAAGTCAATTTTATTATAAATCTCCAATCATACATATCTCTATATGGTCTATTGATTCTGTTTCTCTGGAGAACTCTGACTCATACTTATGGAGCTTAAAGGAATTGAGCTATGAGGAAAATTTTTCTCAATTATTTTTCAAATCTCTCTAATTATATTTTGATTCTTCAAAAATAAACTCCCAAATCTCCACTTCCATTCTTGTTGAACTGCCCATCTTATCTTTCTCCTGTATTTCAAGAAATGGATCCCTGTGGACTTTGAGTGATTCTGAGTAATGGGAAAGAGTTAAAAATTAGACTTGATTTCATTATTTCTCTTTTGTGTGTTTGTTTTTTGCATGAGGGAGATGCCCCTCACTTCACAAACATTGCATGTAATATTAATAATACATGCACATGCAATGTTTATTTTTTTAGAGAACACACTCAGTTATTTTATATATTTTGCTGTTGTAACTGGTCTCATAGAGTTTACTGAATTAAATCAATTTTCTTACCCTCTAATTTATTTATTAGAATTCCAGAATTTTCAGAAGAAGAATGTTATTGCTCTTAAAATCATAAGCATGAATGTCAGAGAAGTAAATCTGGGTACAAGAATTACATCAACCCAAATTTCCTCTTTTCATTCTATACCAAACTGATTATCTTCTTAAAAATTAGTTTTATTCTAAATCAAGACTGGATTTTCCATTTTCAGTCCATGGTAGTCAGAAATTAGGGCAACGTTCAAGAAGATAATTGGGAGAAAAGCACCACCTTTTATAAGGTGTACTCTCATACTGACCAATAACACAGCATTTTCTCTCAGTGTTTAACAAAATAAAAATGTGTTGAATTTCTCATTTTCAATCATTCCCTAATAGGATATTAAGTACATAAAGGAAGGAACTTTGTCTCTCTGGTTCCCTGATGAATCCTCATAAACTAGAAGAGAACTTGTATTATATTAAATACAGGCACTTCTTGGTGATATTGAGGGCTCAGTTCCAGAGGACTGCAATCAAGTGAGTATTGCAATAGTGCAAATTGCACATTTTTGGTTTCCCAGTGCATATAAAATTTAGGTTATACTGTAGTCTATTAAGTATGTAAAAGCATCGTGTCTTTTTTTCTTTTAGCATCATGTCTTTAAACACCATGTACATAACATTTAAAAAATAATGTTTTCAGAAAACTGGTGATGACAGACTTGATACATATATGGTGGCCAAAAATATTTATAAAGTATACAACATCTGTAAAGCATAATAAAGCAAAGCAAACAAAAATGAAGTATGCCTGTACTTAATATGTGTTAATGATTGATTCATTGTCTGACAGAATCTATGCAGAATAAATAACGTAAAATTTTGGGAAACTGTAAGTAGCCAGATTCTACTTTGCTAGATGAATCATGGAAGTTTAATCTGAGCAGTACCCCATAGAAGATGAATATGCAATTTGTCATTGATTTTCTCTGCAATTGATAAAACTGACATAAATATAATTGTAGTGTATTTTAACATATAATACAATAATGAAACTAGACAATAATCATCAATAGGCATTGATATCACAAAGAAGTGAAACAACTAGATAGTATTTATCAAATTGTCAACATCCATTGGATTATCAAAAAAGCAAGAGAGCTCCAGAAAAACATCTATTTCTGCTTTATTGACTATGCTAAATCCTTTGACTGTGTGGATCACAATAAACTGTAGAAAATTCTGAAAGAGATGGGAATATCAAACCACCTGACCTGCTTCTTGAGAAACGTGTATGCAAATCAGGAAGCAACAGTTAGAACTGGAAATGGAACAGACTAGTTCTAAGTAGGGAAAAGAGTACATCAAGCCTGTATATTGTCACCCTGCTTATTTAAATTATATGCAGAGTACATCATGAGAAATGCTGAGCTGGATGGAGCACAAGCTGGAATCAAGATTGCCAGGAGAAATATCAGTAACCTCAGATAAGCAGATGACACCACTCTTATGGCAGAAAGTGAAGAACTAAAGAGTCTCTTGATGAAAGTGAAAGAGGAGAGTGAAAAAGTTGGCTTAAAGTTCAGCATTCAGAAGACTAAGGTCATGGCATCTGGTCCCCTCACTTCATGGCAAATAGATGGGGAAACAGTGGAAACAATGTCAGACTTTATTTTTGGGGGGCTCCCAAATCTCTGCAGATGGTAATTGCAAGCATGAAATTAAAAGACGCTTACTCCTTGGAAAGAAAGTTATGACCAAACTAGATAACATATTAAAAATAAGAAAAATTACTTTGCCAACAAAGGTCCACCTAGTCAAGGCTAAGGTTTCTCCAGTGGTCATGTATGGATGTGAGTGTTGGAATATGAAGAAAGCTAAGTGCCAAAGAATTGATGCTTTTTAACTATGGTGTTGGAGAAGACACTTGAGAGTCCCTTGGACTGCAAGGAGAACCAACCAGTCCATCCTAAAGGAAATCAGTCCTGAATTGATTGGAAGGACTGATGCTGAAGCTGAAACTCCAATAATTTGGCCACCTGATACAAAGAACTGACTCATTTGAAAAGGCCCTGATGCTGGGAAAGATTGAAGGCAGGAGGAGAAGGGGATGACAGAGGATGAGATGGTTGGATGGCATCACTGACTCAATGGACATGAGTTTGAGGAAGCTCCAGAAGTTGGTGATTGACAGGGAGGACTGACATGCTACAGTCCATGTGGTCACAAAGAGTTGGACATGACTGAGTGACTGAACTGAACTGAACTCATTGATGTACTTAACGCAAGTATGACATAGTATACCAAAAAGAAAATAAGAAAAAAAGAAAAAAAAAAAACAAACCTGAAACAAATAGACTATATGTAAATCTCACAGTTTAGAGAAAACACAAGCATGGTAGAACATATAAAATGATACTCCAAGAATGCAATTAGTAAAATTCAGAATACAAGAACAATATAGGAAAAATGATCTAAGTTGAATAGCTTATTTAAAACAGAAAAAAGAGGAAAGAAACATTTGTTAAGCAGAGACTTAGCTAAATGCTAGTACATGAACTTTATTTGAAAAAAAAAAAAGAGAAAATTTGAACTCTGGCAACATACTTAATTGTATCAATTACTTATATTTTCCTTCCAGATAAAATATATTACTGGAGTTATGCTATCTTAGAATTAAGCTCAAAACACCTCAGTTTAGAAGCATAAAACAAGTCTGTGGATTTTTTTTTTTCTTTCATAGCTTGGTAATGACTACATGGAGGTTCATTCTCCTATTTATTCTAGTTTTGTTTATGTTTGAAGTTTTTCCACTGAGTGACAAATATAATACTAGCAGTATGATTGCCATTATCTTCATTGGGGAGAAGCCTATTAGGAAACTAGCTGTATAAGAAATTGTCAAATACACACACACACACACACACACGCACACACACACACACACACACACATATATATATATACACACACATAGGCTTCCCAGGTGGCACTTGTGGAAAAGAACCTGACTGCCAATGCAGAAGATGTAAGAGACTTGGGTTCAATCCTACACACACACACACACACACACACACACACACACACACACACACACATGCATGTACATTTATATATAATTTCTGGGCTTCATGAATTATGATTTTGGAAATGCGTAAGTTTTTTTATTATTAAAATAAATTATTCTTTTGGCAATTTTAATGCATTCCCAGAAAATTGAAATTAATTAAATCTAAACTTCCCCATCTAACATCTAGTTTACAGAAAACACAAGAGGCACTGGAACATGTTAAATAACACCCTGAGTATGCGGTCGAAAAAATTCACAATGAGGGGATTTTACAGGAGAATAGATGCAGTATCTTTTAAAATCAGTGTAACAGACAAAAGGCAGTGGTTGAGTAGAGACATCTGTGAAATGCAATATGTTACTGTTTAGTCAATTCAGACACTATTCTCATATCTCTGGGGGAAAAAAAAAGAAACAAAATATTGGAGACTTTTTAAAATTCTGATTATAATCATTCTAACCCTTAATTACCTTGTTTTTCCTTCAATAGAGACATATTTATGATCAAGCCTTAATCTACTGAGTATTATTTGAACTTCAGTAAGCCATATAACCCCAAAGACACACAACACTTAACACAACGTTACTTTTGTAGGAGGTATTTCCTTAGGGGAATCATATGGACTATTTTAGTAATAAACAACCTTGCTTATTACCCAGGAGAAGAGAAACACTTTTTTTTTCCCCCACAATGTCTCAAGGTCTTAGAGAAATGCCCAACATGTAGCAGGCACTTAAGGAATGTTTGTTGAATAATTACAAATATTAAAAAAATGAATCTTCTCATCACTAGTAAGCATGAAACTTCTATAATTGTAGCAGCGGCGCTGTCTTTCTTAGGAAATGAAGTGGTGATCTAATAACTAACATAAGGAAATAAGTATACAAATTAAATACTGCTACATAACAAAAACCTCAAAACTTAATAGTTTGAAGCAACAATAATTCATGTGACTCAGGAGGTCACAGCTCACCTGAGGTTGTTTATATAACCCGAGTTATCAACTGCACTGAATTTAAAAATTATACACAATTTTTATATTAATTTGTAGCTAGTAAAGTGATGATCAAAATTCTCCAAGCCAGGCTTCAGCAATACGTGAACCGTGAACTTCCTGATGTTCAAGCTGGTTTTAGAAAAGGCAGAGGAACCAGAGATCAAATTGCAAACATCTGCTGGATCATGGAAAAGCAAGAGAATTCCAGAAAAACATCTATTTCTGCTTTATTGACTATGCCAAAGCCTTTGACTGTGGAGATCACAATAAACTGTGGAAAATTCTGAGAGAGATGGGAATACCAGACCACGTGACCTCTTGAGAAATCTGTATGCAGGTGAGGAAGCAACAGTTAGAACTGGACATGGAACAACAGACTGGTTCCAAATAGGAAAAGGAGTATATCAAGGCTGTATATTGTCACCCTGCTTATTTAACTTCTATGCAGAGTACATCATGAAAAATGCTGGACTGGAAGAAACAAAAGCTGGAATCAAGATTGCCAGGAGAAATATCAATAACCTCAGATATGCAGATGACACCACCCTTATGGCAGAAAGTGAAGAGGAACTGAAAAGCCTCTTGAAGAAAGTGAAAGTGGAGAGTGAAAAAGTTGGCCGAAAGCTCAACATTCCGAAAACGAAGATCATGACATCCGGTCCCATCACTTCATGGGAAATAGATGGGGAAACAGTGGAAACAGTGTCAGACTTAATTCTTTTGGGCTCCAAAATCACTGCAGATGGTGACTGCAGCCATGAAATTAAAAGACGCTTGCTCCTTGGAAGAAAAGTTATGACCAACCTAGATAGTATATTCAAAAGCAGAGACATTACTTTGCCGACTAAGGTCCGTCTAGTCAAGGCTATGGTTTTCCCAGTGGTCATGTATGGATGTGAGAGTTGGACTGTAAAGAAGGCTGAGCACCGAAGAATTGATGCTTTTGAACTGTGGTGTTGGAGAAGACTCTTGCGAGTCCCTTGGACTGAAAGAGATTCAACCGGTCCATTCTGAAGGAGATCAGCCCTGAGATTTCTTTGGAAGGAATGATGCTAAAGCTGAAACTCCAGTATTTTGGCCACCTCATGCAAATAATTGACTCATTGGAAAAGACTCTGATGCTGGGAGGGATTGGGGGCCAGGAGGAGAAGGGGACGACCCAGGATGAGATGGCTGGATGGCATCACGGACTTGATGGACATGAGTCTGAGTGAACTCCAGGTGTTGGTGATGGACAGGGAGAACTGGCATGCTGCGATTCATGGGGTCACAAAGAGTCGGACCGGAGAAAGCAATGGCAACCCACTCCAGCACTCTTGCCGGGAAGGTCCCATGGATGGAGGAGCCTGGTAGGCTGCTGTCCACGGGATCGCTAGGGGTCAGACACGACTGAGCTACTTCACTTTCACTTTTCACTTTCATGCATTGGAGAAGGAAATGGCAACCCACTCCAGTATTCTTGCCTGGAGAATCCCTGGGACAGAGAAGCACAGTGGGCTGCCATCTATGGGGTCGAACAGAGTCAGACACGACTGAAGCAACTTAGCAGCAGCAGCAAAGAGTCGGACACGACTGAGCAACTGAACTGAACTGATATTTACATTATACTAAATATATTATTCATATTTCAATTTTGTCACTTGTCTCAATGTATTTCATTGTATTTGATTTCCCCTAGTATGCAATTTTCAAATAAATCATTAAAAAGATATGACTGTTAGTTGACCCATGAGCTGAACCTGGGCAATTGGAAGCCTCCTCACTCTCTCCCCTGTCTTTAGAGTGTATGTTCTGCCCACAATAAGAGCTGTTTTAAGGCTGCAGCCATATAGAGAGTACTGTGTTGTTGAGACCATCTGAAAGGTATATGCAGCCCTGTGTATAAACTTTTAAAATTCTGGCATGCAGTTGCACAGATCTGCTCATCTTATGGCCACCCAAGAAAAGTATAAAATATAAGTTTTCTTGCTTGTTAAACCTTCCACCTATCAATCTTGGGTGGTCTGCCCCTTTTGTCTCTTTCAAACCAACACACAAGATCCTGCCTCTAAGTGTCATGTCTCTATTTTAACCTTTAAAGTTTCACACAGCTTTTTTTGTTCCAACAATATTGATATAGTTAAGGATACCTTTTATTGTGGGTCTATCTAAAGCTTTCTCAGTACTAGAATAAGATGCATTTCAGCAGGAGTTCAGTCACTGGGTCAAGAAGATCCCCTGGAGAAGAAATGGCAACCGATTCTAGTATTCTTACCTGAGAAATCCCATGGACAGAGGAACCTGGCAGTCTACAATTATGGGGTTCCAAAAGAGTTTGACACGACTCAGTGATTAAACAACAATAAAAACTAGCCTGAATACCTTATAAGAATTGTATTTTTTTAGAATATCACACTTGGAAGTGTCCATCTTTGCATCACTGATGATTTTATTATTGACTGTTTGATTTCTTAACTTTGTAGCTATAATGTTTCCCCTTTGAAACTTCTTAATGATCTGTAGGGTGACATTTTAAATTAGGGTAAGACATATTATTATTATTTAATTATCTTAGCCTATTGCTTTTTTATTATTACATAATATTGTTTCTTCCCTCTCTGGAATCTACATCATAGTGTGGTAAGAATCATCATTTGCTTCGTTTTTTTTTCTTCTTTTTTGACAAACTTGTTCTATTTCTCTTCCCCCCACCCAATTCACCAATTCTCTAGTATTTACATGCTTGTTAATAGTTTAATATTTTCTCAAGGTTTTTTTTTTTAGTTGTTGTTCCTATGTAACGGAGAAGGTGATGGCACCTCACTCTGGTACTCTTGCCTGGAAAATCCCATGGATGGAGGAGCCTGGTAGGCTGCAGTACATGGGGTCCTGAAGAGTCAGACACAACTGAGCGACTTCACTTTCACTTTTCACTTTCATGCACTGGAGAAAGAAATGGCAACCCACTCTAGTGTTCTTGCCTAGAGAATCCCAGGGATGGGGGAGCCTGGTGGGCTGCCGTCTATGGGGTCGCCCAGAATCAGACAAGACTGAAGCAGCTTAGCAGCAGCAGCAGAAACAGTACTTCTTATCCATTATTACTACTAAAATGCAGGTTACTGAGGTTAATTAAAGAATCCACTGACATTCAGGATCCCATGTCTGTGGACTCAGTTCAGGTCAGTAGCTCAGTCATGTCCGACCCTTTGCTACCCCATGAATCGCAGCATGCCAGGCCTCCCTGTCCATCACCATCTCCTGGAGTTCACTCAGACTCACGTCCATTGAGTCTGTGATGCCATCCAGCCATCTCATCCTCTGTCATCCCCTTCTCCTCCTGCCCCCAATCCCTCCCAGCATCAGAGTCTTTTCCAATGAGGCAACTCTTCGCATGAGGTGGCCAAAGGACTGGAGTTTCAGCTTTAGCATCATTCCTTCCAAAGAAATCCCAGGGTTGATCTCCTTCAGAATGGACTGATTGGACCTCCTTGCAGTCCAAGGGACTTGCAAGAGTCTTCTCCAACACCACAGTTCAAAAGCATCAATTCTTCGGTGCTCAGCCTTCTTCACAGTCCAACTGTCACATCCATACATGACCACAGGAAAAAACATAGCCTTGACTAGACGGACCTTAGTCGGCAAAGTAATGTCTCTGCTTTTGAATGTGCTATCTAGGTTGGTCATAACTTTTCTGCCAAGGAGTAAGCGTCTTTTAATTTCATGGCTGCAGTCACCATCTGCAGAGATTTTGGAGCCCAAAAAACTAAAGTCTGACACTGTTTCCACTGTTTCCCCATCTATTTTCCATGAAGTGATGAGACCGGATGCCATGATCTTCATTTTCTGAATGTTGAGCTTTAAGCCAACTTTTTCACTCTCCTCTCTCACTTTCATCAAGAGATTCGTTAATTCTTCACTTTCTGCCATAAGGTTGGTGTCATCTGCATATCTGAGGTTATTGATGTTGACTACTTGGTTAAATTACCTAAGCAAAACATAGCTGAGTTATTAATTTTTGAGAAATTAGACAAAGAATGGGAGAGTTTGAATTAAGAGTTTTCAGTTGAAATTCAGCTGAACTGAATTTTCTAACAAATCTCTGTTCTATGAAATTGCCTTTAATCCTGAACTGCAGTGTAAGAGGAGAGAAATTTATACAAACTCTTAATTCAAATTCTCCCATTCTTTGTCTAATTTCTCAAAAATTAATAACTCAGCTATGTTTTACTTAGATGATTTAACCAGCTAGTCCACAGACATGGTATCCTGAATGTCAGTGGATTTTTAAATTAACCTAAGTATCTTGCATTTTAGCAGTAATAATAGATAAGAAGTACCATTACATAGGAACAAAAAAAATTAAAATTAAAAACTAGGGAAAATATTAAACTATTAAAAAGCATGTAAATACTAGGTAATTGGTGAACTGAGGCGGGGGAAAGAATAGAAAATGTAAAATCTTATTGGATGCTAAAAGATGATGAAAAAAAGGGGGAGGGTAAGGCAAGAATTCAGGTTCATCTGGGCAAAATGAAGGGGTAGAAAATTTTCTTCAAAGTTTTGCCAGAGTTTTCCTAGTTGAAGTTAAAATTTCATAAAGCTTTGGTTTTATTTATGATGTCCTTTGCGGACTTTTATAAAAATGGAAATAGCTGCTCTATATTTTGTATAAGATTTGAAGTTTTCAGTGTAACAGTAACAGTAACATACTAACTCAGAGTCATTGAGCATTTACTATATGCAATGCCCTATACCCTGCATTTGCAATATATACCTACCCCATGAGGTAGTTGCTTGAATTACTAGTAATAAGTGGCAGGGCCGGAAGTCTACCTTAGATCTGTGAACAAGAGCTGTTTCCTCATTCTCTCATGCTGCTTCTATAAGTACTTTACACATTTACAATGGTGAAATCTGTAGCCTTTTTGAACTCTGTAAGTCTATTCATTCAGACACAGCAGTTTGAATCTTGGTTGGATGCCTGAGTTTGTGAAACTGATGGCTGGTGGCACTGGTGTGGGAAGAACATGTAGTTTTAGAGTTAGAAAAGCTATTTTCTATCATACAATTGGACAGCCAGAGAGAATGAGTGACCCTTGAGAAGTGAGGAGGTGTTGTTCATCACTATCCTAGATAAGCCCAGTTGGACTTACCTTAAACCTTGGAAGGGTTCCTACTCACAGAGAAAGAAATATTGCCAGAGTGGCTGCAGCAGAATGCATTAGAAAGGGAGAGCCAACCCCCAGAGATGAGTCTGACACTACATGGGGCTGCCCAGAGAACTGAATCTTCATCTGACTGACAGATGGCTTTCAAAACCTGCAGAGGAAGAAATAAATATCAAAGTGGCTGATTTGCAACACCAGGTGTTAATAGACCTTCGGGAAATTCTATCAGCACATCTCTTAGGCATGTTTCACTAGTTTCCATATTTAACAAGAACATAGAGGTTTTCACTGAAATGAAGATGATGCATAGAGAATGCACCCTGGAGCCCATCTCTAAGATTTGCCTCAGTTAAACCCAGTTCAGCTTCCTTTTACAGTGATTACAGTGGTAGATTGTGATTAAAAAGTCAAAGGGGTATTTTGTGAAACTCTTTATAAGATATTTGGACATAGATAGCCTTCATGTAATAATTGAAAGAATACTGATTATTAATATTATTCTACTAATGCAGGAGTGTGTGTGCTCAGTTGTGTCTGGCTCTTTGTGACCCCATAGACTATCCCATCAAGCTTCTCTGTTCATGGAACTTTTCAAGCAAGAATACTTCCTGGAGGTCTTTCCTGACCCAGGGATCAAACACACATCTCTTGTGTCTCCTGCATTTGCAAGGAGATTCTTTACCACTGCACAACCTGGGAAACTCGAACACAAGAGCATCAAGAAAGAAAATGAAACTTTGCCAAGGTTATTATATATTCTGATTTGGCATCTTGTGAGATCTATTGTCACAAAATTGTAGGGTGCCATCACTATCAAGCCCATAAATGTTTAATTTGGCTTAAAGAAGATGAAGAGAGAATATTTTAAATATTTTCACTGTGAAATACAGAACATAGGCAAGAACGTGAAGGGAAAAAAGTGAAAGCATTACTCTGTCAATGGTGTTGACTCTTTGAAACCCCATGGACAGTAGCCCACCAAGCTCCTCTGTCCATGGAATTCTCCAGGCAAGAATTCTAAGTAGCGATTTACTTCTCCAGGGGATCTTCCCAATTCAGGGATCAATTATTGTTTAAGCCACTAGGGATTTTTTGTGCCATTTTAACAAATAGTCACAATAGCTAAAAAAGAGAACATTTTCAACTCTATAAGATCACAGTAAGTATTCTTTTCCCACATAGGGTAACTATGATTGTAAATTTGCTTTTCTGCATAGTTTTAGTAACCATGTATGCCTTCAAAAATATAGTTTAGTTTTGCTTTTTAAATGCTTTATGTGGAGGGAACGTACATTTAAATGGAATATCTTTGTTTTATCTTTTTTCTTTCACTCAACATTGTTTATAGGATTTGAGAAAGATATGCTAATATAATTTGTTATTTACCAGATTACTGCATTGAGACTTCAAATCAAAGTGTAAGGTGAAAAAGTTAAGTTTATCAACTGAGGTACGAATTTATGGATTTTTTTTTTTTCTGGGACAATGGAGGGCTCTATTACAGATTTCTCAAACTTACAACCTATGGTAATTGCCTTTACAGATTTTAACATGCTAGAATAATTTATATTTGTGAATGCATGATTGGATAGCTGTCTCCCATCCTTGGCAATATGTAATGAACTTTCAGTCCCAAGATTGGAATTTTTTTTTTTTTTTTTAGATCACAAAGAAGGTTCTTTATTTTTACCTCCTTCTTTGTGTTATTCAATTACCCCATGGACTATAGCCTGCCTGGCCACTCTATTCATGGGCATTCTCCAGGCAAGAATACTGAAATGGGTAGCTTATCCCTTCTCCAAGTGATCTTCTCAACTCAGGAATCAAACTGGGATCGCCTGCATTGCAGGCATATTCTTTATCAGCAAAGCAGCCAGGGAAGCCCTTCAGTAGCTTTTAAAATATATACAAAGCTTGCATATACGATGTGAGTTTCTCCAGTCCACTCCAACTTATGAATAGTAAAGATTCAAACTTAGTACAATTTAATTCATTTAACATTCACTTGTACCTTTGAAAAATATTTATTTACCTATTAGGCTATATCGGGTCTTAGCTATAGCATTCAGGATCTTTAGTGGAAGCATTGGCACTCTTAGTTGAGGCATGTGAGATCTATCTGCCTAATCAGGGATCGAACCTAGAGCCCCTGAATTGAGAGCTCAGAGTCCTAACCACCGGACCCCAGGGACGTTCCCATTTTTAATATAAGATTTTAGTCTACCTTAGGGTCACCTCCAGGTACTTCTGGGAAGTATACTCAAGTATTTCTTGAGGGCTCTGACATTCTCACAAACAATTCTCTTCCTGCTAAGCAATAGCACTGTGCCATTGTCTTCTACCTGACATCCAGAGATTACCACTTTGCCTACAGGACAGCAATATCATTTTATATAATTGATGAAGCATGCTCCTTAGGATGGTAATATTCTAATGTTCTGTAGCAAAGTGAATCCTATGCATTCCTTTTGTTTTATTAATACATACTGTTAGTTGATATTAGTTAGTTTTATTAATACTTACTGTTGCTCTTATCCTTATCCTTCAGAGGGCAGACAAAATGACAATCACAATCACAAAATCAAATTGATCACATGGACCACAGTCTTGTCTGACTCAATGAAGCTATAAGCCATACCGTGTAGGGCCACCCAAGATGGACAGGTCATGGTGGAGACTTCTGACAAAAGTGGTCTATTGGAAAAGACAATGGCATATCACTTCAGTATTCTTGCCTTGAGAACCCCATGAACAGTATGAAAAAGCAGAAAGATATGACACTGAAAGATGAACTCCCCAGGTGGGTAGGTGCCCAATATGCTACTGGAAAAGAGTGCAGAATTAACACAAGAAATAATGAAGAGATAGAGCCAAAGCAAAAACAATTCCCAGTTGAGGACGTGACTGTTGATGGAAGTAAAGTTCAAAGCTGTAAAGAATAAATTGCATAGGACCTTGGAATGTTAGATCCATGAATCAAATAAATTGGAAATGGTAAAACAGGAGATGGCAAGAGTGAACATTGACATTTTAGGAATCAGTGAACTAAAATGGACTGGAATGAGTGGATTTAATTCAGGTGAGCATTATATCTACTACTGTTGCCAAGAATCCCTTAGAAGAAGTGGAGTAGCCATCATAGTCAACAAGAGTCTGAAATGCAATACTTGGGTGCAGTCTCAAAAAGGACAGAATGATCTGTTCATTCCAAAGGCAAATCATTCAATATCACATCAATCCAAGTCTATGTCCCCACCATTAATGCTGAAAAAGCTTAAGTTGAATGGTCCTATGAAGACTTATAAGACCTTCTAGAACTAATACTCAAAAAGGATGTCCTTTTCATTATAGAGGACTGAAATGCAAAAGTAGGAAGTCAAGAGATACCTGGAGTAACAGGTAAATTTGGCCTTGGAGTACAAAATGAAGCAAAGCAAAGGTTAGCAGCATTTTGCCAAGAGAACACAATGGTCATAACAAACACCCCCTATAAACACAAGAGAAGACTCTGCACATGGACATCACCAGAGTGTCAATACCAAAATCAGATTGATTATATTCTATGCAGCCATATATGGAGAAGCTCTATACAGTCAGCAAAAACAAGACCAAGAACTGAATGTGGCTCAGGTCATGAACTCGCTATTGCCAAATTCAACCTTAAATTGAAGAAAATACAGAAAACCACTAGACAATTCAGATATGCCCTAAATCAAATCCGTTATGATTATACAGCAGAAGTGACAAATCGATTCAAGGGATCTGATCTGATAGACAGAGTGCCTGAAGAACTATGAACAGAGGTTCATGACATTTTACAGGAGGCAGTGGTTAATACCATCGGTAAGAAAAAAAAATGCAAAAAGTCAAAATATTCGTCTGAGGAGGCCTTAAACATAGCTGAGAAAAGCATAGAAGTGAAAGGCAAAGGACTAAAGGAAACAAATACCATTTGCATGCAACGTTCTAAAGAATAGCATGGAGAGATAAGAAAGCCTTCCTCAGTGATCAATGCCAAGAAATACAGGAAAGCAATAACATGGGAAAGACTAGAGATCTCTTCAAGAAAATTAGTCACATCAAGGGAACAATTCATGCAAAGACAGACACAAAAAAGGATAGAAATTGTATGTAGCAAACAGAAGCAGAAGATATTAAGAACAGATGGAAAAAATACACAGAAGAACTGTTTGAAAAAGAAAAGAGAGAGAGAGAGAGAGAGGGAGAGAGAGAGAGAGATCTTAATGACCCGGATAACCACAAAGGTGTTATCACTTAGGTAAAGTCAGACATCCTGGAATGTGTAGTCAACTGGGCCTTAGGAAGCATCACTACGAACAAAGCTAGTGGAGGTGATGGAATTCCATTTGAGCTATTTGAAATCCTAAAAGATGATGCTATGAAAGTGCTGCAGTCAACATGCCAACAAATTTGGAAACTCAGCAGTGGATACAGGACTGTAAAAGGTCAGTTTTCATTCCAATCTCAAAGAAAGTCAATGTTAAAGAGTGTTCAAATTACTGCATGATTGCACTCATCTCATGCTAGCTAAGTAATGCCCAACATTATCAAAGAAAGTCTTCCACAGTATGTGAGCCATGAACTTTCAGATGTTCAAGCTGAATTTAGAAAAGGCAGAGGAACCAGAGATAAAATTGCCAACATCTGTTGGATCATAGGAAAAGCAAGAGAGTTGCAGAAAAACATCTACTTCTGCTTTATTGACTATGCTGAAGCCTTTGACTCTGTGGATCACAACAAACTGTGGGAATTTCTTCAAGAGAAGGGGATACCAGATGACCTTACCTGCCTTCTGAGAAATATGTATGCAGGTCAAGAAACAACAGTTAGAACTGGACATGGAATAACAGACTGGTTCCAAATCAGGAAAGGAGTGCTTCAAGGTTGTATATTGTCATTCTGCTTATGTAACTTATATGCAGAGTACATCATAAGAAATGCTGGGCTGGAAAAAGCACAAGCTGGAATCAAGAATGCCAGGAGAAATATCAATAACTTCAGATACTCAGATGGCACCACCCTTATGGCAGAAAGGGAACAACAACCAATGAGCCTTTTGATGAAAGTGAAAGATAAAAGTGAAAATGTTGGTTTAAAACTCAACATTCAGAAAACTAAGATCATGGCATCCAGTCCCATCACTTACTTCATAGCAAATAGATGGGGAAACAGTGAAAACACTGACAGATATTATTTTCTTGTGCTCCAATATCACAACAGATAGTGACTGCAGCTATGAAATTAAAAGATTCTTTCTCCTTAGAAGAAAAGCTATGACCAACCTATACAGTATAGTAAAAGGAAGAGACATTACTTTGTCAACAAAAGTCTGTCTAGTCAAAGCTATGGTTTTTTCAGCAGTCACTTATGGATGTGAGAGTTGGACTATAAAGAAACCTGAGCGCCAAAGAACTGTAATGCTGGAGAAGACTCTTGAGATTTCTTTGGCCTGCAAAGAGATCCATCCAGTCCATCCTATAGGAAATCAGTGCTGAGTATTCATTGGAAGGACTGATGCTGAAGCTGAAGCTCCAAGACTTTGGCCACTTGATGTGAAGAACTGATTCATTGGAAAAACCCTGATGCTGGGAAAGATTGAAGGCAGGAGAAGAAGGGAACAACAGAGGATTAGCTGACGGGATAATATCATCAACTCAATGGACATAAGTTTTAGTAGGCTTTGGGAGTTGGTGATGGACAGGGAAGCCTGGCGTACAGCAATCCATGTAGTCACATAGATTTAGACATGACTGAGTGACTGAACTGACTTAACTGACAGTTAGTTCATAACCACAACCCAAGTGACCCATTGAGAAAGAATGAGCTGCCAATGCTAGGAGACATAGGAGACACACGTTTGATCCCTGTGTTGGGAAGTTCTCCTGCAAAAGGGCGTGGTAACCCACTCCAGTATTCTTGCCTGGGAAATTCCATGGATAGATAGATGAGTGTGGCAGGCTACAGTCCTTGGGATTACAAATAATTTGACATCATTGAGTACACACACTTTATAACCATCCTCATCATTATCTTCCTCCTCATCATTTCATGAATTTTTACCCCATTGTAGTTCAGTCACTAAGTCATGTCTGACTCTTTTCAACCCCATGGACTGAAGCACGCCAGGATCCCTTAGATTTTGTGCCAATTCCATGTCTAGTGAATTGGAGATGCTATCTAAGCATCTCATACTCTACCACCATATTCTCCTTTTACCTTCAATTTCTCTGATGCAGGCATCAGGGTCTTTTCCAATGAGTCAGCTCTTTACGTCAGGTGGCAAATATATTGGAGGTTTAGCATCAGTCCTTCCAATGAATATACAGGGTTGATTTCCTTTAGGACATCAGTCCTTCCAATGAATATACAGGGTTGATTTCCTTTAGGATTGCCTGGTTTGATCTTCCTGTAGTCCAAGGGACTCTCAGGAATCTTTTCCAGAACCACAGTTTGAAAGTATCAGTTCTCCTGCATGCAACCTTCTTTATAGTCCTACTCTGACATCCGTACAAGACTACTAGAAAAACCATGGCCTTGACTAAACTGACTTTTGTGGGCAAAGTAATGTCTGTACTTTTTAATATGCTATCTATTTATGGATTTATGAGAATGTCATTGGAACATGCATAATATCATATAAGAAATGAATAACCAGTCTAGGTTCTATGAAGGATACAGGGTGCTTGGGACTGGTGTACTGGGGTGACCCAGAGAGATGGTATGGAGAGGGAGGTGGGAAGGGGGTTCAGGATTGGGAAAACGAGTACACCCGCGGTGAATTCATATTGATGTATGGCAAAACCAATACAGTATTGTAAAGTAAAATAAAGTAAAATAATAACAATACTATGCTATCTAGTTTTGACATAGCTTTTCTTCTAAGGAGCAAGTGTCTGTTAATTTCATGGGTGCAGTCACCATCTGCAGTGAATTTGGAGCTCGAGTAAATAAAGCCTGTCACTGTTTCCATTATTTCCCCATCTCTTTGCCATGAAGTGATGGGACTAGATGCCATGATCTTCACTTTTGAATGTTTAGTTTCAAGCCTTCTTGTTCACTCTCCTCTTTCACTTTCATCAAGAGGCTCTTAAGGGTAGTGTCATATGCATATCTGAAGTTTTTGATGTTACTCCCAGGAATCTTGATTCCAGCTTGTGGTTGATCCCAGCATTTTGCATGATGCACCCTGCATATGATTTAAATAATCAGGGTCAAAATACACAGCCTTGACATACTCCTATCCCAATTTGGAACCAGTCTCTTGTTCTATGTCCAGTTCTACCTGCTGTTTCTTGACCTGCATACATATTTCTCAGAAGGCAGGTAAGGTGGTCTGATATCCCCATCTCTTTAAGAAACTTCCAGTTTGTCGTGATCCACACAATCAAAGACTTTGGCATAGACAGTAAAGCAAAAGTAGATGCTTCTCTGGAACTCTCTTGCTTTTTCTATGGTCCAACAGATGTTGGCAATTTTATCTCTGGTTCCTCTGCCTTTTCTAAATCCAGCTTGAACATCTGGAAGTTCATGGTTCACATACTGTGGAAGACTCCCTTTGAGAATCTTGAGCATTACTTAGCTGGCATGTGTGATGAGTGCAATTGGGCAGTAGTTTGAACACTCTTTGGCATTGACTTTCTTTGGGATTGGAATGAAAACTGACCTTTTACAGTTCTGTGCCACTGCTGAGTTTTCTAAATTTGCTGGCATATTGAGCGCAGCACATTTAACAGCATCATCTTTTTGAACTTGAAATAGTTCAAATGGAATTCCATCACCTCCACTGGCTTTGTTCGTAGTGATGCTTCCTAAAGTCCACTTGACTTCGCATGCCAGGATGTCTGGCTGTAGATGAGTGATCACATCATCGTGGTTATCTGAGTCATGAAGATCTCTTTTGTATAGTTCTTTGGTGTATTCTTGCCACCTTTTCATAGTATCTTCTGCTTCTGTTAGATTCATACCATTTCTGTCCTTTATTGTGATCATCTTTGCATGAAATGTTCCCTTGGTCTCACAAATTTTCTTAAAGAGATCTCTAGTCTTTCCCATTCTCTTCTTTTCCTCTCCCCCCCCCCCCACATTGATCCCTGAGGCTCAGATGGTAAAGAATCTGCCTGCAATACAGGAGACCCCAGTTCGAT
The DNA here is from genome assembly GCF_016772045.2 of Ovis aries. Taxonomy (NCBI): domain Eukaryota; kingdom Metazoa; phylum Chordata; class Mammalia; order Artiodactyla; family Bovidae; genus Ovis; species Ovis aries. The sequence continues at coordinate 1,938,340 of NC_056075.1, forward strand.
CCCTGGGTTGAGAAGATAATCTGGAGAAGAAATGGCAACCCACCCCAGTATTCTTGCCTCAGGAGTCCCATGGACACAAGAGCATTGTGGGCTCCAGTCCATGGGGTCATAGAATCAGATATGACCGAACAACTAACTCATCGAGAGACTCTTCAGGTCCTCTTCATTTTCTTCCATTATAATGACATCAATTTCATATTTGGCATTGTTAATATTTCTCCCAGCAATCTTGATTCCAGTTTGTGATTCATGCAGCCTGAAATTTTACATGATGTATTCTGCAGTTCAGTTCATTTGCTCAGTTGTGTCTGACTCTGCGACCCCATGGACTGCAGCACCCCAGGCCTCCCTGTCCATCACCAACTCCCAGAGTTGACTCAGATTCATGTCCATTTAGTTGGTGACGCCATCCAGCCATCTCATCCTCTGTCGTCTCCTTCTCCTCCCACCTTCAGTCTTTTCCAGCATCAGGGTGTTTTCAAATTATTCATGTCTTCCCATCAGTTGGCCAAAACTTTGGAGTTTCAGGTTCAGCATCAGTCCTTCCAGTAAATATTCAGGACTGATTTCCTTTAGGATGGACTGGTTGGATCTCCTTGTATTCCAAGGGACTCTCAAAACTCTTCTCCAACACCACAGTTCAAAAGCATCAATTCTTTGGTGCTCAGCTTTCTTTATAGTCCAACTCTCACATCAATACATGACTACTAGAAAAACCATAGCCTTGACTAGACAGAACTTTGTTGGCAAAGTAATGTCTCTGCTTTTTAATATGCTGTCTAGGTTGGTCATAACTTTCCTTCCAAGGAGCAAGTTTCTTTTAATTTCATGGCTGTAGTCACCATCTGCAGTGATTTTGGAGCCAAAAAAAAAAAAAAATGAAGTCTGTCAGTTTTCAATTGTTTCCTCATCTATTTGCCATGAAGTGATGGAACTGGATGCCATGAACTTAGTTTTCTGAATGTTGAGATTTAAGCCAGCTTTTTCATCTTCCTTTTTCACTCTCACCTAGTGGCTCTTTATTTCTTCTTTGCTTTCTGCCATAGGAGTGGTGTCATCTATAAGGTTATTGATATTTCTCCTGGCAATCTCGATTCCAGTTTGTGCTTCATACAGCCTGGCATTTTGCATGATTTACTCTGCATATAAGTTAAATAAGCAGGGTGACAATATACAGTCTTGATGTATTCCTTTCCCTATTTGGAACCAGTCTGTTGTTCCATGTCCCGTTCTAACTGTTGCTTCCTGACCTGTATACAGGTTTCTCAGGAGACAGGTAAGGTGGTCTAGTATTCCCATCTGTTTAAGAATTTTCCTCAGTTTATTGTGATCCACAGTCAAAGTCTTTAGTGTAGTCAGTGAAGCAGATATTTTCCTGGAATTCTCTTGCTTGTTCTATGATCCAATGGATGTTGGCAATTTAATCTGTTTCCTCTGCCTTTTTAAAATCCAGCTTGTACATCTGGAAGTTCTCCATTCATGTACTGTTGAACCTTAGCCTGAAGGATTTTGAGAATTACCTTGCTAGCAAGTAAAATGATCATAATTTTTCAGTAGCTTGAACATTCTTTGGCATTGCCCTTCTTTTAAATTAAAATGAAAACTGACCTTTTCTAGACCTGTGGCCACTGCTGAGTTCTCCAAATTTGCTGACATATTGAGTGCAGCACTTTAACAGCATCATCTTCTAGAATTTTAAATAGCTCAGTTAAATTTCATCCCTTATACCAACTTTGTTCATAGTAATGCTTCCTAAGCCCTGCATGACTTCATACTCCAGGATGTCTGGCTTTAGGTGAATGACCACACCATTGTGGTTATCCAGGTCATTAGCACCTTTTTTCTATAGTTCTTCTGTGCATTCTTGCACCTCTTCTTAATCTTATTTGCTTCAGTTATTCACTTCAAAGCTATAAAAAATTTTTAGTGAGCATGCAAAATTTTCATTTACAGATTTACTGTAGTTTGTAGAGAAAGGATACGAATCAGTGAGAGCCTTATCTATCCTAGAAGACAAATATTAGTGACAAAGACAAAGATATGCTCAAAACTGACACTTTTTTCTGAATAGTAATACTTTCTTATTCAGTCAGGTAAAAACAGTCCTTTTCTGAGCCTTAGTAGGAACTAGAAGACTCTAGTCTTCATGTCCATACCGTTTTGTTAAGTGTTCTAGAATTTTCTTAACCCAATGAATGCATGATTGGCTCAAGTGAGATGCCAACTGTGTGAAAAATTTATTATTTTTTAAAAATTCCTATTGCAGTATAATTGATTTACAACATTCTTCTAGTTTCCAGTGCATAGCACAGTGAATGAGCCATACATATACACATAGCCACTCTTTTAGATTATTTTCCCATTTAGGCCACAGCAGAGTATTGAGGAGAGTTTCCTATACATTAGAGTTTCTATACTGTTATACAGTAGGTCCTTATTAGTTATCTATTTTATATATAGTAGCATGTACTATGGTTTTACCTGAGTCCACTATACAGACATCAGAGAGAAACTATAGTAATATAGTTGCAATGGCTACCAGCAAGTTTTCATTTGTTTGCCTTTCCATTTGTGTTAGTTCAGCTCTAGATTTATTAAAATAGGGCAAAATAATAATAATAATAATAATAATAATAATGTGAGAAATAGACTGAGAGATAAGTAAATCTGGCATAATACATGGTTGAAGAAATCAAATAATCAATATAAATAAAACACATACTATGTTCACAATAAGAGAATCTCTTATAGCTCAGACGGTAAAGCATCTGCCTACAATGTGGGAGACCCAGGTTCGATCCCTGGGTCAGGAAGCTGCCCTGGAGAAAGAAATGGCAACCCACTCCAGTATTCTTGCCTGGAAAATCCCATGGGCGGAGGAACCTGATAGTCTACAGTCCATGGGGTCGCAAAGTCAGACACTACTGAGTGATTTCACTTCATGTTCACAATAACACTGATTCCGTAATATTTTCATTAGAAATTCTGCTATCTTATTTTAGGACACATTTTGCTACTACAAATACGTGCTGAGGAATTATGGTACTGAGAGTGTCAATATTTAGGTGTGTTGATAAGTCCAGGGTCCTGGAGGAGGGGAGATGGTTCTGGAATTCTCAAGGAGAAAAGGACAAACTTTTTCCTAAATTCCTTAGTCTTAGTCACAGAAAAGTTTTTTTTTTGTTTTTTTTTTTATTCCTTAAAGCTTGGAGCTGATTACACAACAAAGCAAGTCAGCTTAAACTCTGTACTAAGGATTCCATAACAACAATGTATCCTGCTTGAGGACAATCTCTCCTTGAAAACCTTATGACTAATCCTGTTATTTTAAAATGTAAATTGTGAGAATGGGTTTGGTAAAATCTTTCTATTGTTAGTTCTAATCCTGTCATCTTAAAATGTAAATTGTTGGAGTGGTTTTAGTAAGATCTTTACAACCTTGAGACATTCTTTTGCTTTATTGTAATGAACAATTAAAAAAGTATATAGCTCCCTTGCTAAGACTAGCAAGTGGGGCGCTCTCTGTCCCCTTCTGATGTCTATGTCAGAAGCTTCCAGGCTTGACCACTCAGGGCTCTTGTGTGGCAGAAGTCTTATCAGTGAAAAGGGACAGACAAACTTCTGACATAGACATCAGAAGGGGACAGAGAGTGCCCCACTTGCTAGTCTTAGCAAGGGAGCTATATACTTTTTTAATTGTTCATTACAATAAAGCAAAAGAATGTCTCAAGGTTGTAAAGATCTTACTAGAACCACTCCAACAATTTACATTTTAAGATGACAGGATTAGAACTAACAATAGAAAGATTTTACCAAACCCACTCTCACAATTTACATTTTAAAATAACAGGATTAGTCATAAGGTTTTCAAGGAGAGATTGTCCTCAAGCAGGATACATTGTTGTTGTAATTCACTGTAAGCTATCAGTACTGTGGAAATGAAACTTGGTTTTGAGTTCCACCTCTGCTATTGTCTTCCTATATGACCATATCTATACAGTAGTTACATTCCATGAAACCAACCATTTCACATGCTCAGCCAACCTACTTAAAAGTATACTTAGATTTGTCAGTGAAAGTAAAATACAGAGTTTTTTTGCCTTTTAATGGCCACTTAAATTACTTGATCTACATAAGGGAAAGCATTTTTAACAGAAAAGTTAAGGTTTTGGAAAATCACATGCTATTTTTTGAGGAACACTGTACATTTGTACACTACACTTACATATATTGATACAGGAAGGAAATTTATACTATAAAATTTATAGTAAGGATATAGAAGATCAAAACTGTCTCTTTCAACAAAGATACAAAGCTGAAGTTCATATAAAAGATTTTGATTTTGTTATGCATTCTTTAACCAACAACATTGTATTGACATGGAAGAATCATGAAAGAACATGAAGAAGACAATGAGGGGAGAGTAGCATTCTTCATCTTACTGTTAATAAACAGCCAAATGTTTATTAAAACTCTTTTTGACTTTAATTTGGAATACATGAATTTAAAATATGTTTCATCCAGAGACAGCTTTTAGAATCATAACTGTTGTCTTGGAATGATAAATGTGTTTTTCTAATGCTCAGAGCTCCTTAGGAGGTGAGTGCTAGAATATTAAGCATTTTAAGTTATTTGATTCGATCCCCTTGGTCTGATTTCTCCTGCTCTGGTACGATAAGCACCTGACATAGATGATGTAAAATAGATTATTGCTGACTTCTTGAACTATGAAATTCCCTAGAAAAATTCAAGAAAGCAGAGATGATTTTAAATTAGCAATGATGAATTTAAATTAACCTGGAGATAGCTGAATTTAATAAAATAAAATGGAATAATTACTAGTCAGATGAAAATTCATGTTTTATATACATTATTAAAGGTAACTGTTTTTTTTTTTTTAGTTACAAATGTAGGTACAAGTAGAGAGAATTTTTTTATTGGATCTTTAAAATAATTTATTATCTGATACATAGGCATATTTAGAAATAAAAATGTTTGTTTCATGCCTTCTTAACATATTCCTGAATTTAGGTTAATAAATCTTTTGAATACTAAGCTACTGTAATTCCACATTTTTCTACAACATTCTCTATGAATTAAAAAATCCATGCTAAGGTAAGAATTTTTTTGCAAACAGTTTGTTCTAAACATCAACATTTAAGATATGGAAGAGAGTGTAGTGGTCGCTGAAAAAAGACTACTGTCAATAAAAGAAGTGAAGTTTCTCAGTTATGTCTGACTCTTTGTGACCCCATGGACTGTAGCCTGCCAGGTTCCTCCATTCAGGGGATTTTCCAGGCAAGAATTCTGGAGTGGGTTACCAAATCCTTCTCCAGGGGCTCTTCCCAACCCAGAGATTGAACTCAGAATCCTGTATTACAGGCAGACTCCTTACCCTCTGAGCCACCAGGGAAATCAATAAAAGAGCAATTTGTATTTTAGCCACAAACACATCAGAGCTTCTAATTCTGATGGGAGCTATTGGTTGCAGTCTGAAGGAGTCATTCTTTGTTTTTTTTCAGTTCTTAAAACTGCTTCCTGTTGTTAATGAGGCTGAGTTCCATTCTGTGATCCGTGCACAAATCTCACTGATCCGGATGACTGAAAGCTGTTTCTTTCATGAAACACCCTTGGGTTCCCTGATCTGCACTATGTAATCACTAGGGAACAGTATAATGCAGAGAAATATCAGTTTGTTTGTTTGTTTTTGAAGATTATTACTGCATAAGGTATATTTAATTTATTGCAATTTCTGTTAAATTTAACATGAGATATGAAAAGGGCCATTTATAATACCATATATTTTTAGAAAAGACATGAGAGATTCTAGTCTGCAATTGTATCAGTCAAGAAGACCAAGCTATGTTGAAGTTACAAATAGTCTTTTTTTTTTTTTTTTTTTTTTTTTTATTTTTTAAATTTTAAAATCTTTAATTCTTACATGCATTCCCAAACATGAACCCCCCTCCCACCTCCCTCCCCATAACAACTTTCTGGGTCATCCCCATGCACCAGCCCCAAGCATGCTGCATCCTGCGTCAGACATAGACTGGCGATTCAATTCACATGATAGTATACATGTTAGAATGTCATTCTCCCAAATCATCCCACCCTCTCCCTCTCCCTCTGAGTCCAAAAGTCCGTTATACACATCTGTGTCTCTTTCCCTGTCTTGCATACAGGGTCGTCATTGCCTTCTTCCTAAATTCCATATATATGTGTTAGTATACTGTATTGGTGTTTTTCTTTCTGGCTGACTTCACTCTGTATAATCGGCTCCAGTTTCATCCATCTCATCAGAACTGATTCAAATGAATTCTTTTTAACGGCTGAGTAATACTCCATTGTGTATATGTACCACAGCTTTCTTATCCATTCATCTGCTGATGGACATCTAGGTTGTTTCCATGTCCTGGCTATTATAAACAGTGCTGCGATGAACATTGGGGTACATGTGTCTCTTTCAATTCTGGTTTCCTCGGTGTGTATGCCCAGAAGTGGGATTGCTGGGTCATAAGGTAGTTCTATTTGCAATTTTTGAGACTATTTGTATTTCCTACACTGTTGGTGGGAATACAAATAGTCTTTAATGTCTTGAGGGCTGAGTGAAAACAAATGTTAATTTCTTGCTCATACTTCAAGTCCAATACTGGCTGCTTGGAGGATGTCCTATCTGTCTTATTCTTTCTGAGAAGGAGGCTAATGAGATAATCAACATCTGAAATGTCGCAGGTTTTGTGAATGAAAAATACTTTTTGCTATATCAGTTAACAAAAGATGTTGCAGCCATCATATTACAGCTGTCCAATGGCTGGTGAGGCGTGAGAGAACTCAAGATGTGAACAATGCCCACCACTCCAGTCACCATCACTCTCACTGTGCACCCTAAGGAGACTCATAAGAAAACAGGATACTGGCCCCGGATAGCAGAGGTCCATATCAAAGGAATGATTTCAGTGAGCCCAGACACTTGTATCTTCCCATAGGTAGAAAAACACACAATTCCTTAACTTGATAAAACAAGTTATCTTTAGTTAACAATAATCTTGATGTTACAAATATCCAGGCTTTTGTTGCAAAAACCTCCTTCGGTGAGTTTCTCAGAATTATCTGAAATGCTGTGTCCCAGGCTTAAGTTCTCAGTTTTGTCCACTAAGTAAAATATAATTCTCAACTTTCAGGTTATGCATTTTTTTCAGTTGACAGTTGCCAAGATAAAGAAAAAAGAATATGAACTACTGTCCAGCTCTTAAAATTTCCATCCAGAAGTGACATAACACATTCAGCTCACATTTTAATTAGTCTAATAAAATTATATGGCCATATTTGCCTTGAATGAGGTAATTGGGATTATTTCAAAATCAATATTTTGCAAAGATTACTAGAGTTATGTGCATTGTTCTTTGGTCATTCAATCATGCCAACTCCTTGCAACCCCATGGACTGCATTACACAAGGATTCTCTGTCCTTTACTGTTCTGAGAGCTTGCTCAAACTCATATCCATTGAGTCTGGGATAAAATCCAAACATCTTGACCTCTGTTGTCCCCTTCTCTTCCTGCATTTGATTTCCTCCAGCATAAGGGTCCTTTCCAAAGAGCCAGCTCTCACATTAGGTGGCAAAAGTATTGGAGTTTCAGCTTCAGCATCAGTTATCCCAGTGAATATTCAGAACTGACTTCCTTTAGAATTGAATGACTGGATCTCCTCACAATCCAAGGGACTCTCAAAGAGTCTTCTGCAAAACCACAGTTCAAAAGCATCAATTCTTCAGCACTCACCTTTCTTTATAGTCCAACTCTCATATCCATGCATGACTACTAGAAAAACCATAGCTTTGACTAGATGGAATTTTGTTGGCAAAGTAATGTCTCTGTTTGTTTTTTTTGTTTGTTTTTGTTTTTTGTTTTTTGTTTTGTCTCTGCTTTTTAATACGCTGTCTAGCTTGGCCATAGCTTTTCTTCCAAGGAACAAGCAGGTTTTAATTTAATGGCTGAAGTCACTATCTGCAGTGATTTTGGAGTATAAAAAAATAAAGTATCTCACTGTTTCCATTGCAAAGAATATAATCAATCTAATTTTGGTATTGATCCTCTGGTGATGTCCATGTGTAGAGTCATCTCTTACATTATTGGAAGAGGGTGTTTGCTATGAGCAGTGAGTTCTCTTGGCAAACCTCCGTTGGCTTTTGCCCTGCTTCATTTTGTACTCCAATGCCAAACTTGCCTTTTAGTCCAGTTATCTCTTGACTTCTTATATTCATATTAGTGTACTATTTACGAATGTATTTTCTCAGGATTAGTGACCGTTGGTAGAGTTTAAATACCTTAATTTTATGGGAGGATTACTCAGGATTTAACCCAGGGAGTGTGTAAGTGTACACTGTAATGAGTTTTGTTAAAACAGAATCTGGAACCTCTGCTTATTACTAGAAAAGTCCATTTTAGGTACCAAAATCTTCATTATAGTTTCCCTTTGAGCTATTCTGGTTTTGATATCTATTTATAGAAGGAACATACCTCAACAAAATAAAGGCTATATATGACAAACCCACAGCAAACATTATCCTCAAGGGTGAAAAATTGAAAGCATTTCCCCTAAAAGTCAGGAACAAGACAAGGGTGCCCACTCTCATCACTACTATTCAACATAGTTCTGGAAGTTTTAGCCACAGCAATCAGAGCAGAAAAAGAAATAAAAGGAATCCAACTTGGAAAAGAAGAAGTAAAACTCTCACTGTTTGCAGATGACATGATCCTGTACATAGAAAACCCTAAAGACTCCACCAGAAAATTACTAGAGCTAATCAATGAAAATAGTAAAGTTGCAGGATATAAAATTAACACACAGAAATCCCTTGCATCCCTATACACTGAGAAAAAAGACAAATTAAGGAAACAATTCCATTCATCATCACAACAAAAAGAATAAAATACTTAGGAATGTATCTACCTAAAGAAACAAAAGACCTATATATAGAAACTATAAAACACTGATGAAAGAAATCAAAGATGACACAAATAGATGGAGAAATATATCATGTTCATGGATCAGAAGAATCAATATAGTGAAAATGAGTATATTACCGAAACCAATCTATAGATTCAATGCAATTCCTATCAAGCTAAAAATGGTATTTTTCAGAGAAACTAGAACAAATAATTTCACAATTTATATGGAAATGCAAAACCCTCGAATAGCCAAAGCAATCTTGAGAAAGAAGAATGGAACTGAAGGAATCAACCTGCCTGACTTCAGGCTCTACTACAAAGCCAGAGTCATCAAGACAGTATGGTACTAGCACAAAGACAGAAATATAGATCAATGGAACAATATATAAAGCCCAGAGATAAATCCATGCATCTATGGACACCTTATTTTGACACAGGAGCCAAGAATATACAATGGGGAAAAGACAACCTCTTTAACAAGTGGTGCTGGGAAAACTGGTCAACTGCTTGTAAAAGACTGAAACTATAACACTTTCTACACCATACACAAAAATAAATTCAAAATGGATTAAAGTTCTAAATGTAAGACCAGAAACTATAAAACTCCTAGAGGAAAATATAGGCAAAGCATTCTCTGACATAAATCACAGCAGGATCCTCCATGACCCACCACCCAGAGTAATGGAAATAAAAGCAAAAATAAACAAATGGACCTAATTAAATTAAAAGCTTTTGCACAACAAAAGAAACTATAAGCAAGATGAAAAGACAGGCTTTAGAATGGGAGAAAATATAGTAAATGAAGCAACTGACAAAGAATTAATGTCAAAAATATACAAGCAGCTCCTGCTGCTCAATTCCAGAAAAATAAATGATCCAATTAAACAATACAATATTTTAATATAATTAACTTCCAATTAAAATAAATAAATTTTAAAAAATGGGCCAAACAGACATTTCTCCAAAGAAGACATACAGATGGCTAACAAACATGAAAAGATGCTCAACATCACTCATTATCAGAGAAATGCAAATCAAATCCACAGTCAGGTACCGTCTCATGCGAGTCAGAACAGCTGCTATGAAAGTGTACAAACAATAAATCCTGGAGAGGGTGTGGAAAAAAGGGAACCCTCTTACACCGTTGGTGGGAATGCAAACTAGTACAACCACTATGGAGAACAGTGTGGAGATTCCACAGAAACTGGAAATAGAACTGCCATATGACCCAGCAATCCTACTGCTAGGCATACACACTGAGGAAACCAGAATTAAAAGAGACATGTGTACCCCAACGTTCATCACAGCACTGTTTATAATAGCGAGGACATGGAAACAACCTAGATGTCCATCAGCAGATGACTGGATAAGAAAGCTGTGGTACATATACACGATAGAATGTTACTCAGCCATTATAAAGATTACATTTGAATCAGTTCTAATGAGATGGATGAAACTGGAGCCTATTATACAGAGTGAAGTAAGTCAGAAAGAAAAACACCAATAAAGTATACTAAAACATATATATGGAATTTAGAAAGATGTCTGACTCTTTGCAACCCCATAGACTGTAGCTTACCAGGCTCCTCCATCCATGGGATTTTCCAGGCAAGAGTAGTGGAGTAGGTTGTCATTTTCTTCTCCAGAGGATCTTCCTGACCCAGGGATCGAACCCGGGTCTCCCACATTGTAAGCAGATGCTTTACCCTCTGAGCCACCAGGGAAGCCTATAGAAAGATGATAATGATAACCCTATATGCAAGACAGCAAAAGAAACACAGATGTATAGAATAGTCTTTTAGATTCTGGGAGAAGGCGAGGGTGGGATGATTTGAGAGAATAGCCTTGAAACATGTATATTATCAAATGCAATACAGATCACCAGTTCAGGTTTGATAAATGAGACAGGGTGCTCAGACCTGGTGTCCTGGGATGACCCAGATAAGTGGAATCAGGAGTGAGGTGGGAGGGGTTTCAGGATGGGGAACAGATGTACACCCATGGCTGAGTCATGTCAATATATGGCCAAAACCACCACAATATTGTAAAGTAATTAGCCTCCAATTAAAATAAATAAATTAAAAGAAATAAGTGTTTGAAGGTATTATTTAATTTCATATTTTAATAGTAAGAAAACTTTCATTGTTAATTGTTGTACACAGAGCCTATAAAGAGAATCTTGAACAGTTTACTGAACAAGTTAGTATTAATAGATATACGCATCAGACTAAAACTGAGTAGTCTCTTCCTTTAACTATTTCAAATCCTAGCGAAAACCTTGAGGAGGAATGGCAACAGCCCCTCAATCTCTTCATTATCCTAACTTTGCTTTCAGTCTATTGCTTTGAACCAACTGGTGTCATATCAGGGGCTCCAAAGACCTCCAGTACCATAGTCCTTTATGTCTCAGTGTAGAAAAGAATATACTAAGAGACAAAGGGATAGATAAGAAGTGATTTATTGCAATAGGATGCTAGTGAAGTTTACAAGCAGATGAGCAAGAAATGCTTCACCTGAAGGACATACTGGGGTGCTTATAATCAAAGCAACAGAGGGGAGGAGAACTTCTTTGTCTTTCTTGCATAAACATCATGCTTCCATCATCAGTTCCTCCTCCAGGTTGAGCGGAGGAGTTTACTTGTCCCTACATGGTTAAGCTCGATCCATAAATTATTGCTTTTTATGTGTGCATAATATTTGTCTTAGGGATCATCATCTTAGCTCACTGGACAGTATGTAGGTCTCATGCCACCACTGTTTTATTGTTTGGGGGCATGTCTTGTGTTTCTGCTGCCTAATTTTGTTGCTAAGCAAGCCTGCTTGATTTTGTGGTTAAGCAAACCTGGTTTCTTGAGACATTATTAGTTTACAGGAATCTCCTATCATTTCTCTGTTTATAATCCCCTTGTGGGATTAACTAATTACTCACTGGTTTTGTCCATTTACTCTGTCCCTACCAGCTTCCTTTTTGCAGTTTTAACTGTGCATGTTGCATTGCTTACCTGTTCTCAAGGCTTTCAGTATTAGTTCTGAAAATTTCTAGTTATCTCCAGCTGCATCAGAGTTAACTAGAGACCTAATCAATACCACTTTCTGACTTGCACACCTGTGCTCACCAAAAATAATTTAAAATTTTCTGTCCAATAAACTCTGAGGAGGGCCTGCTTGTGCCTTTTCTATATTTCGTTTGCTTTCCTCTGTATTTCTCTCGATCACCTCAATTTCTTCCAATTTCTTCAATTTTTTCTTTGCTCTCATCTTTCTGGACCTCTTGGCAAATCTTACACAAAAAATTAATTCAATAAATTATGGGACAAAATTGTCATAAACATATGTGTTTTGTTTTACATCATATCATCATATCATATAGATCTTCTCTTGAGGTTCCACTTATAGGTGATGGTACTCTACCTAGATTCTCTTTATTGAATTGGCATACATGTCTCAGCTGTATGTTTTAGCTGTCAACAGTTCACACATTCACCTTCTTAGAGAAGATAAGAAGGTTCACTAGCCTTTGGCTGAATGAGCCACTTTCTTGGAGGTGTCTAGAAAGTTAAACCTTTTCCCCCTCTCTTCAAGCCAAAGCCAGAAATAACACCTAACTTTCTTTCCTCTGGACAAGACACAACTTATGCTCCAGAGCAATGCTTGGAATCAGTCTGAGATTAAAGCTTTGGAAATCATATATTTGCTGTATTGCTTTTCCTGACCTGTCCTGTTTCCCTTGCCCATGTGCAGGATTTTCATGAGGACATCCCTTTGATAAATGCCTAATCAGGCTCTATGTCTAGGGAACTTGATCCAAGACAATGTTCATAGTGTTTTCTTGGCAAAACAGGATCCGGGACAGGAATACCATCGAAGAGAAAACCACTGGATTCTTTAACATGACACCTCAGCATGAATCACCTGACGTATGGCAAAGATTCAAACATACTTGTTTAATGAATACAAAAGAGTCCTTCATTAAATAAAAAGTCAAATCTCAACATTCCCCTAGTCTTTGCTATGCTAAGTCTAGTTAATTAAAGCTTATCTCCATGCAAAGAAATAAAATAAGTCTTCCAGCAGGCACTGTAGAGTCACTGAAGTAAACCAGGCACGATAAAATCTCTGAAACTTGAGTAACTATTTTTCAGTAACTGGGTTCTTATCTACTAGGAAAGGGGATTTAACTAAAATGGATGTTGTTTGTGAGCCTTTCTTGTCTTTCAGGCTCCAAATTCTACAAGGAACACTGGAGTATGTTTTTTTGTAAACACATATAGCTAATTTTCCTGTATTCATTTATCCTACGTAACTTGAGAGATCAGTATTAGCAGCAAAGGAAGTCCAAAAGCCTGGGTTCTTTTTGCTGCACCAAATAGGAAAAGGAGTATGTCAAAGCTGTATATTGTCACCCTGTTTATTTAACTTGTATGTAGAGTACATCATGAGAAATGCTGGGCTGGAAGAAGCACAGTCTGGAATCAAGATTGCTGGCAGAAATGTCAATAACCTCAGATATGCAGAAGACACCAACCTTATGGCAGAAAGTGAAGTGGAACTAAAAGCCTCTTGATGAAAGTAAAAGAGGAGAGTGAAAAAGTTGGCATAAGCTTTACATTTAGAAAACTAAGATCATGGCATCCAGTCCCATCACTTCATGGGAAATAGATGGGGAAACAGTGGAAACAGTGTCAGACTTTATTTTGGGGGGCTCCAAAATCACTGCAGATGGTGATTGCAGCCATGAAATTAAAAGATGCTTACTCCTTGGAAAGAAAGTTATGACCAACCTAGACGGCATATTAAAAAGCAGAGACATTGCCAACAAAGGTCCATCTAGTCAAGGCTATGGTTTTTTCAGTGGTCATGTATGAATGTGAAAGTTAGACTATGAACAAAGCTGAGCACTGAACAACTGATGCTTTTGAACTGTGGTATTGGAGAAGACTCTTGAGAGCCCCTCGGACTACAAGGAGATCCAACCAGTCCATTCTAAAGGAGATCAGTCCTGGGTGTTCATTGGAAGGACTGATGCTAAAGCTGAAACTCCAGTACTTTGGCCCCCTCATGTGAAGAGTTGACTCATTGGAAAAGACTCTGATGCTAGCAGAGATTGGGGGCAGGAGGAGAAGGGGACAGCAGAGGATGAGATAACTGGATGGCATCACAACTCGATGGATATGAGTTTGGGTGAACTCCAGGAGTTGGTGATAGACAGGGAGGTCTGGCATGCTGCAATTCATAGGGTCGCAAAAAGTCGCACGACTGAGTGACTGAACTGAACTGAACTGAACCGTGTGCTTTGGCCTTTGTACTGTCTTTGTACTGTCCCTTCAGTTTAAATAGCAATAATAGCAATCATAAAGCTAATATTTAGCAAACATTTATCAGGGCCCTACATGTTTTGTTTAATTTAAAAATTTAGTAATGATATGAGGTAAACACAGACTATAGTTTTGGAAGTGTGACAAATTCTATGATAAAAGAGGAATTTGATAATCAGTGATAGTCATAAATCTTTTTATTGTTGTTTTGTGAGATGAATAATATATTAAGGATAAAAATATTGATCAGAATGGAAGCTGTTATTTACATAAGACCGTGGGAATCTAATTTTTTTCTATTGCTTAACATGACAAACCAGGAGATAGGTGTGGATTTAGTGAGTGACATTAACTTGGAAAACACAATAGCTTTATATCACCCATACCTTTCTACATGTTTGACTGGTGGCTCAGATGGTTAAAAAGTCTGTCTGCAGTGTGGGAGATCCGCGTTTGATCTCTAGGTCAGGAAGATACCCTGGAGAAGAATATGGCCAACCACTCCTGTTTTCTTGCCTGGAAAATCCTGTGGGCAGAGGAGCCTGACAGGCTACAGCTCATGGGGTCACAAAGAGTCAGACATAACTGAGCGACTTCACTTACACATTTTTACAATAGTGTGTAGAAAACAGGCTATCACTTCTGAAATGTAGGTCATTATCATCATTACACAATGGTTGTGTAATTTATAGTAATGAGATTTATTTTTCAATAGTTCCATGAAAATTACTTTATCTAGGTGTTATTAATTAAAATTAAGAAACATTAAATTTATTTTCTATCAGTTTACATATAAAGTCAGGTTATGATTTCTGGAAAAATATCTTCTATTATTGCCCTTTTAGAAATTATCTCCACATAATGTCTATAATCTTGTATTATGGTTAGAAGGAATATTTACAATTGTCCTCAGAGAGTTTATGTTTTGAGGAAGATGCAATATTTATGCATTGTATCATTTATAAAATATAAAAATGTAATTTCTAAATTAAAGTTTTAATGTTGACAGGGAAGACACATATGTGACATGTTTTCTCATTAGTAGGGACCTAAACAATAAGGCATTAGTCTACTACTTTGATTTATGATAAAGAATTTAAGACCTAGAGAATTTGAATGAGTTGCCCAAACCAAGATTCAGTTCAGTTCAGTCACTCAGTCATGTCTGACTCTTTGCAACCCCATGAACCACAGCACACCAGGCCTCCCTGTCCATCACCAACTCCCAGAGTCCACCCAAATCCATGTCTATTGAGTTGGTGATGTCATCCAACCATCTCATCCTCTGTTGTCCCCTTCTCCTCCTGCCCTCAATCTTTCCCAACATCAGGGTCATTTTGAATGAGTCAGCTTTTCACACCAGGTGGCCAAAGTATTGGAGTTTCAGCTTTAGCATCACTCCTTCCAATGAACACCTAGGACTGATCTTTAGGATGGACTGGTTGGATCTCCTTGGAGTCCAAGGGACTCTAAAGAGTCTTCTCCAATACCACAGTTCAAAAGCATCAATTCTTCAGCACTCAGCTTTCTTTATAGTCCAACTCTCATACCCATACATGACCACTTGAAAAACCATAGCCTTGACTAGATGGACCTTTGTTGGCAAAGTAATGTCTCTGCTTTTTAATATGCTATCTAGGTTGGTCATAACTTTTCTTCCAAGGAGTAAGCATCTTTTAATTTCATGGCTGCAATTACCATCTGCAGTGACTTTGGAGCCCCCAAAATAAAATTAGCCACTTTTTCCACTAATTAATTTGCCATGAAGTGATGGGACCAGATGCCATGATCTTCGTTTTCTGAATGTTGAGCTTTAAGACAACTTTTTCACTCTCCTTTTTCACATTCATTAAGAGGCTCTTTAGTTCTTCTTCACTTTCTGCCATAAGGGTGGTGTCATCTGCATATCTGAAGTTATTGATATTTCTCCTGTTAATCTTGATTTCACCTTGTTCTTCTTCCAACCCAGTGTTTCTCATGATGTACTCTGCATATAAATTAAATAAACAGGGTGACAATATACAGCCTTGACATACTCCTTTACCTATTTGGAACCAGTCTGTTGTTCTATGTCCAGTTCTAACTGTTGCTTCCTGATCTGCATGCAAATTTATCAAGGGGCAGGTCAGGTGGTCTGGTATTCCCATCTCTTTCAGAATTTTCCATAGTTTATTGTGATCCACACAGTCAAAAGCTTTGGCAAATGAAAAAAAAAACTGGGGGATGTGGTGTTTAAGCCACTGAGTATTTCCTTGATAGATTGACTGCATTACTGTATTTTTTTTTAAGATGGTTATTAGGAATCTGGAATACATTCAAAAAGAGTTGCTACATAAAGTGATTAGTTTCTTGGCTTGTAACAAATGCTTTCTTATCAATCACTCCAATTGAAATACTATTCACATGAGGAAAGAACACTCTTAAATCACTGCTATAGTGCAAAATAAGGGAAAAAATCTCACAAAGTTAAATAATTTAATTATCATTAGTGTTCAAACTTAAGGAGAAATACGCTTAATGAAGATTATGGAAATCAGTTCTTCTAGAAGTTTGTGGAAATATAAATAGGCCTTGGAGGCAGAAAGCACTTTCTTGTCAGCTCAAAATGTTCAGATATCCTTTCCCTGAGTGGAGTTGTGCCTAAACTAGCTCGGCTCTAAACAGCCATGGTTAGAGTCACACACTGAACACAGAAAAATAAGTCGAACAGGTTGAGAAAACCAGGATGGCATGGGAAAAATGGTACCATCTAATAAATGGTAGAGATATATTTTCTTGAAGAAATTAAGTAAGATTCAAAGAATAGAGGAAGAGGATTGAAAAGGATGTGTGTTTATCTGTGAAAAATTGCTGGAGCCAGATGAGTTAGTCATGAAAGATCAAGTTCATTTAAGTCACTGAATCTTGTCTCTTTGCAACTCCAGGGACTGCAGCACACCAGGCTTCCTGTCCATCATCAACTCCTGGAGCTTGCTCAAACTCAAGTCCATTGAGTCGGTGATGCCATCCAATTGTCTCATCATCTATTGCCCCCTTCTCCTGCCTTCAATCTTTCCCAGCATTTCCCATCTTTCCCAGTCTTTTCCAATGAATCAGTTGTTTGCATCACGTGGCCAAAGTATTGGAGTTTCAGCTTCAACATCAGTCCTTCCAATTAATATTCAGGACTAATTTCCTTTAGGATTGACTGGTGGATCTCCTTGAAGTCCAAGGGACTCTCGAGAGTCTTCTCTAATACCACAGTTCAAATGCACAAATTATTCAGTGCTCAGTATTCTGGGCTGGAGAAGTCCATGAACTGTAGAGCCCATGGGGTCACAAAGAATTGGACATGACTGAGCGACTTTCACTCACGCACTCACTTCACTCAGCTTCCTCTATGGTCCAACTCTCACATCCACACATGACTATTGGGTGTAGCAAAGGAATAATGTGCATCTGAATGAATCCCTTCCAGGATTCACCATTAGAAAAGTTCAGTTTCTGGCTTCTAGACACTACAGAGGTAGAAAAGGAAGAGGAGGTAGAGGGCTACCAGCTGTTCATATACCAATACGTGAGATTTTTCTAAATTAGGTGTCCATTACTCAAGGAGCACCTACTGCTACTGCTGCTAAGTCACTTCAGTCTTGTCCGACTGTGTGTGACCTCATAGACGGCAGCCCACCAGGCTCCCCCACCTCTGGGTTTCTCCAGGCAAAAACACTGGAGTGGGTTTTCATTTCCTTCTCCAATGCATGAAAGTGAAAATTGAAAGTGAAGTCACTCAGTCGTGTCTGACCCTTAGTGACCCTGTGGACTGCAGCCTACCAGGCTCCTCCATCCATGGGATTTTCCAGGCAAGAGTAGTGGAGTGGGTTGTAGTTTCTACTCTCAGGATAAAATAGATTGTTTCTTACTTTGTGGAGAAATGATTAGATTACAGTATGAACTGCATGTATGCTCTAACTCTTTGAAACCCCAAGGACTGTAGCCCACCAGGCTACTCTGTCCATAAAATTTACCAGGCAAGAATACTGGAGTGTGTTGCCATTTCATACTTCAGAGGATCTTCCCCACCCAGGAATTCGAACCCTCATTACTTGTTTCTCCTAGCTTTGACAGACAGATTCTTTACCACCACACCACCTGGGTGATTTTCTTTCCTTTACACTAGGAAAGGCTCCACTGATTTTTACCTGCCCCAGATCACAGAATCATTGATTGAAGAACTGAAAAATGGAATCCAGGTTTCTGACTCCAAACCCAAGGTAATCTCTTTGACCTTGTAAAAATATTTTATTTTAAAATATATTGGAAAATTGGAAAATATATTGGAAAATTAAAATAAATTGGAAAATATATTGGAAAATTCCAATATATTGGAAAATTGATTGTCATTATGAAAAGTATTTACTAAAAATAGTGTCAGAACAAGGTTTGTTTTTAGCCTCCAACATTTCCCAGCTGCGAGGCATGGTGCCAAATAACCTTTGTAATTGTAGTCTCTTCATCTTCAATGGGTGTATCAAATTGTTAAGAATACCAATCTTGCACATTTAGTTTGAGTGAGAAATGAAGACTTTATATAGAATGCTTATTACCATGCTCATGGGCTTCCCTGGTAGCTCAGACGGTAGAGTGTCTGCCTCCAATGTGGAGACCCAAGTTCGACCCCTGGGTTGAGAAGATCCTCTGGAGAAGGAAATGGCAACCCACTCCAGTACTCTTGCCTGGAAAATCCCATGGACTGAGGAGCCTGGTGGGCTACAGTCCATGGAGTCGCAAAGAGTTGGACACGACTGAGCAACTTCACTTCACTTCACTTCACTTCACCTAAGATAATGTATAAACGAGGGGATATAAACAAGATTTTTAAATTGTTTTTAGTGATTTCTTTACATGGATAGAATAATAGATAGCAAGAATTCTTAGACACTAAGAGGAAAACAGCAAAAACATTGAACAGGCATGTCACATACCTGTTCACTATTATGCTTTAATTCTCTTATTTTATTCATTCATTTACTCCATCATTAATAAATTCAATAAATATCTATTGTTGTTAAAAAAAAAGCAGATTAAAGACCTCTGCTGTCACAGAATTTACATTCCATCTCTAGTAATAGAAATGAATATTTTTTAAAAAGATGAATATTACATACATGCTATATAAAAGTTAAAATAAGATGATAAACTAAGGAAGACTGGTGCTAATTCAGACTGGGTGATGAGGAATGATTTGATGGCAGAGATGTATTAACCAGTACAATTTCATTCCTATGAAAAATAGCCCAAAATATCAGTGTATTAATGCAACAAAGTTTCATTTCTTGCTCGTATCACAGTCCAATGCAGTTTGGAAATAGTTCAGTTATCTGACTTCAAAGCCAATGTCATATAGTTCATATTTTTAGTATAACAGTATTCCATTCCCAGATGTAAATTATTAAATCAGTTAGAGTTTGACCAAAGAGAACTACTACAGGTATTATGGAATAAAAGTTTATTAGAGGAATAAGATCTCACACAATTGTGTAAGTAAAAGTTGAGACTGCAAGTTGATTAGAAATCACTAAGCAAACTTTGTAAAACCAGGTACATCCACCTATCAGAGGGTGACTATGAAAAAAAGCTAGTGGGAAAGTTTATGGAAGCATATTGTTTTTGCATTTGATGTTGCCCAGGGATCAGTTTTGGCCAGGAAGATTAGTAAGTGAGAAAAGATCTAGAAAAAAAATGGGGGAGAAACCTTGCTGCTACTGGCTGGGCATTCTGTTTATAACATTATGACTTTAAAATAGTGATTGTTGCTTAAAGTATCCTATTATAAATCTTGAGCAAGTTTTCTTTTTGATAAATCCAACCTGATATGACACAGGAAAGGGGATTCTGGGAAACACAACTCCATCTTATCCAGGTTAACATAGTATAAAACCACTATAACTGTGGATCGATTCTGAGATAGAATCAATTACAGAAAGAAAATTGGAGAAACACAAACATAGAAACCAAAAATCATGCTACTAAAAAACTAGAGTCAATGAAGATATTCAAGAGGAAATTAAAAATAAAATCTTAAGAAAAAAAAATTGATAAACTGAAATGGCTCCAGAATATACATACTGAGATGGTGATAGAAATTGGAATAATACTTTCTGAGAAAATGTTGAAAGGATGGCAAAAATGGATATAAGCTTTAGGGGACCTGAAGCATTTACATTTTAAGAGAAAGGCTTTGACTGTTGAAACAAAAGCATTTGGCTGAATTCAATACACTTTCATAATAAAATTTCTCAGAAAGCTAGGAACTCAACAAAACTTCCTTAGTGTGATAAAGAGCTTCTAACATAAGATCCTGAAATAAATCACATAAAAGTAAAACAATGAATGCTCTCTACATAAAAATAAAGTTAAAAATGAAGAGGATGTTTTTCTGCCCACTTTTATTCACCACATATGAAAGAAGGAACTTACCAGTGCAGCAAAAGAAACAGAGGCCAAAGATTTGAAAGAAAATTAAAATTTACACGTCCAGAAATGACATGATTATTTATATAGACTATCCTAAACAGTGGAAACAGTGTCAGACTTTATTTTGGGGGGCTCCAACATCACTGCAGATGGTGACTGCAGCCATGAAATTAAAAAATGCTTACTCCTTGGAAGAAAAGTAATGACCAACCTAGATAGCATATTTAAAAGCAGACACATTACTTTGCCAACAAAGGTCCGTCTAGTCAAGGCTATGGTTTTCCAGTGGACATGTATGGATGTAAGAGTTGGACTGTGAACAAAGCTTAGCACCAAACAATTGATGCTTTTGAACTGTGGTGTTGGAGAAGACTCTTGAGAGTTTCCTGGACTGCAAGGAGATCCAACCAGTCCATTTTGAAGGAGATTAGCCCTGGGATTTCTTTGGAGGGAATGATGCTGAAGCTGAAACTCCAGTACTTTGGCCACCTCATGTGAAGAATTGACTCATTGGAAAAGACTCTGATGCTAGGAGGAATTGGGGGCAGGAGGAGAAGGGGATGACAGAGGATGAGATGGCTGGATGGCATCACTAACTCGATGGACGTGAGTTTGAGTGAACTCCGGAAGTTGGTGATGAACAGGGAGGCCTAGTGTCCTGCGATTCATGGGGTCGCAGAGTCGGACATGACTGAGAGACTGAACTGAACTGAACTGAACTGAAGTATTAATAAGTACTACAGCTGGTAATAAGTCTAACATGCTCCCAAGATACAAGGTCCATATACAAGAACCTATTTTACTTTTACATGCCAGCAACAAAAAAAATTAATATGAAGTGAAAAACTAACAATTATGTTTAAAGCAATGCCAATGCCAAAATATTCAACAATTAAGGGGAGAAAACAACCTCTATACTAAAATGGAGAGATATACTATGGTCTGGTCATTGATATGTGATGTTATGCATATTCTTGTTTTCAAATCTTAAGATTGCAAGTCTCCCAATTTAATATATACATTTAATGCAATTCCAATGACAGCTTTGACAGACTTTTGTTTTTTAATAGAGAAACTCTAAAATTCATAAAGATATGAAAAGGACATAAATTTGGTGTAAAATAATCAGAAAAAAAAGGTCACATTTGTACTTCCTGAACAAAAGATTTGTCATAAAACTGCAGGAAGGGGGACCCCTTCCAGTCCCTGAACTGGGCTCTTGTCTAACACTCAGAAATGAATTGTCCAAGGAGATACATATGCTGATAAAACAAGAGATTTTATTGAGAAAAGGCACCAGGGTGGAGAACAGTATAGTAAGGGAAATCTGGAGAGCTGCTCTGCCACATGGGTCATGGTCCAAAGGTCTGTCTAGTCAAAGCTATGGTTTCTCTAGCAGTCATGTATGAATGTGAGAGTTGGACCATAAAGAAGGCTCAGCGTCTAAGAACTGATGCTTTTGAACTGTGGTGTTGGAGAAGACCCTTGAGAGTCACTTGGACTGAAAGAAGATCAAAACAGTCAATCTTAAAGCTATAACAAACTTGTGACAAATTGTGTGAAAAAGCAGAGATATCACTTTACCAACAAATGTCCATATAGTCAAAGCTATGGCTTTTTCCTGCAGTCATGTATGAATGTATATTGTTGTTCAATAGCTCAGTCTTCTCCAACTCTTTGTGACCCCATGGACTGCAGCACGCCAGGCTTCGCTGTCCTTTACCATCTCCCAGAGCTTGCTCAAATTCATGTCAGTTGAGTCGGTGATGCCATCCAACCATCTCATCCTTTATCATCCCCTTTTCCTCCTTTCAGTCTTACCCAGTATCAGGGTCTTTTCTAATGAGTCAATTCTTCACATCAGGTGGCCAAAGTATTGGTGCTTGAGCTTTAGCATCAGTCCTTTCAATGACTATTCAGGATTGATTTCCTTTAGGATTGACTGGTTTGATCTCCTTGCAGTCCAAGGAACTCTCAAGAGTTTTCTCCAAAACCACAGTTCAAAAGCATCAATTCTTCAGAATTCAGCCTTCTTTATGGTCCAACTTTCGCATCTATACATCAGTTCAGTTCAGTAATTCAGTCGTGTCCACCTCTTTGCGAACCCATGAACTGCAGCACACCAGGCCTCCATGTCCATCACCAACTCTTGGAGCTTGCTGAAATTCATGTCCATCGAGTTGGGGATGCTATCCAAACATCTCATCCTCTGTCATCTCTGCCTTCCGCCTTCAATCTTTCCCAGCATTAGGGTCTTTTCTAGTGAGTCAGTTTTTCACATCAGGTAGCCAAATATTGGAGTTTCAGCTTCAGCATCAGTCCTTCCAGTGAATATTCAGGACTGTTTTCCTTTAGAATGGACTGGGTGTATCTCCTTACAGTCCAAGGGACACTCAAAAGTCTTCTCCAACACCACAGTTCAAAGTTGTCAATTCTTTGACACTCATATTTTTTATAGTCCAACTCTGACATTCATACATGACTACTGGAAAAAACATAGCTTTGACTAGGTGGACCTTTGTTGGCAAAGTAATGTCTCTGCTTTTTAATATGCTGTCTAAGTTAGTCATAGCTTTTCTTCCAAGGAGTTAGCATCTTTTTGTTCTATGGCTGCAATCACTATCTGCAGTAGTTTTGGAGCCCAGGAAAATAAAGCCTGTCATTGTTTCCATTGTTTCCCCATCTATTTGCCATGAAGTGATGGGACCTGATGTCATGATCTTCCTTTTTTGAATGTTGAGTTTTAAGCCATTTTTTTCCCACTCTTCTCTTTCACCTTCATCAAAAGTCTCTTTCGTTCTTCTTTGCTTTCTGCCATAAGGGTAGTGTTATCTGCACATCTGAGGTTATTTATATTTCTCCCTGCAATCTTGATCCCAGCTTGTGCATCATCTAACCTGGCATTTTGCATGATTTACTCTGCATATAAGTTAACTATAAACAGGTTGATAATATAGAGCCTAGCCTAAGAATTGATGCTTTAGAATTGTGGTATTGGAGAAGACTCTTGAGATTCCCTTGGACAACAAGGAGACCAAACCAGTCAATCCTAAATAATATCAACCCTGAATATTCTTTGAAAGGACTGATGGTGAAGTTAAGCTCCAATACTTTGGCCACCTGAGGCAAGAAGCCAATTTATTGTAAAGGACCCTGATGCTAGGGAAGA
Source organism: Ovis aries (assembly GCF_016772045.2). Lineage (NCBI taxonomy): Eukaryota > Metazoa > Chordata > Mammalia > Artiodactyla > Bovidae > Ovis > Ovis aries. Next base: position 1,962,228 of record NC_056075.1, read on the forward strand.
TTGAGAAGAAGAGGGCAACAGAGGATAAGATGGTTGGATGGTATCACTGATTCAATGGACACAAGTTTGAGCAAACTCAGGGAAATAGTGAAGGACTGGGAAGCCTGATGTACTTCAGTTCATGGGGTCGCAGAGAGTCGGACATGACTTAGTGACAGGGTAGCAACAACAGTATATGTATATAGTGTGCTAGTGGTAAAGAACTCACATGCCAATGCCTGGGAAATAAGAGACATGGGTTCAAATCCTGGATTGGGAAGATCCACTCCAGTATTCTTGCCCGGAGAATCTCATGGGCAAAGGAGCCTAGAAGGCTACAGTCCACAGGCACACAAAGATTGGGACGTGACTGGGTGACTTAGAATGCTTTCAAACATATATGTATATGTTCTAATGGTATTATTAGCACAGATTTCAAGACATGGAATTATTGGAAACAAAGTTTTCACTCTTTAAAGCCAAATTGCTTTTCAAAATAGTTATTTAAAGTTACATTGTCCTAGCATATTTTGAAGTAATTGAATCTTAATCATGGAGGAGTTATAAATGAAATAACATATCCACATTAATAACTTAGGATAGAGAAATGAGACTAGAGACAGTAAATACAGTTAGAAATTGATTACATTAGATAATGCAGGTAATGATGTGAATATACACAACAATTGAGCAGCACTTGATATTCATTTATTCATTTCTACAGTACTTAATAAATATTTATTGGTCACCCACTCTGTTTCATGCAGTATGCTTGAAAGAGAAATGATTTAAAGCCCAGAACTTATGTTCCAACAGTAAAAACAAAAACAAGATGAGCTTCTTTTGTGATTTAGGAATGCTTGGTAGTAGCTGGACCTAAAGATCTCATTTTCTGGCTTGATGACTAAGTATATGTAGTATGGTCATTTATTAACCACGTTTCTTTTTTTTTTTTTTTTCCTGAATGCTTGCACCCTTTGTATCCCCTAAATAATTTTAAACTCTTCCTTCAAGTGTCAGCCTACATTCTATTTCCTTCAGCAAGGCTTTATAACTCATTTCCAACAGGAAAGATTCATTTTTCAGCTACTCTCCTGCTTCCTAAGCACAGACAATGCAACAATGTCTCCAATACAATACAGTTGAAAGAAGACAACTGCAAATCTCACCAGAAAAATTGCATATTTAGGAAGACCTGAATATGTTTTTTTTATGTATAAGCCCATCAGTTCTCTCTGAAGAAACCTTTTTCCCTAGGACCATTTCTTCTATTTCAAATTCCATCTCAAGATCAGCACCTTGTCATACTGAGCTATATTTGTTCCATTTTCCTTCATCTTTCTCTAAAGCAACAAGCTCTAGATATTCTATTCTCTTGACAGGCTTGGATAACATAATTATGCATTTGAATTTATTGTAGATCATGGAAAGAGATAAATGGAGCACAGGTTTCATCATGTATTGATTCGTGCATCATTTGTCATGAAGTTTATTCAGAAAAACACAATTACTGCTGTAATTACTTCTTTTAAAATTGTTTCAGTAACATAAAGTGCTAAGTTTTAGAATTGACGGCCTTTGGGGAAAGAGACCTAATGTTCCTTTTTGAAGATTTCCAAAGAACTGAATGATAAAAACTGAATGATAATTACCACAACTTTCTTTTTAAAAATCTGTTTTTTTTTTTTACTGTAGAGGAGGAATACATTCTCCATATTCCTTTTAGATTATAATTTTACTGTTATAAAATGAAAAATCTGTTTCTTTACCTGACATAGTTTTGATGACTGAACAATTCTAATAGAATGTACAATATGCTATATGGTGCCTGAATACAGAAATGTTTTCTCCAAAATAGTATCTTTACACTTTCATGAAACTTTCTTGCTTTATCATATAGCATTCAGAAATAATTAGCTAAAAGTATAACTGAGTTGTCACAATAATATGTTGGTCTACTTGGGATTTTTGAAATATCTTTGATAATTATTTATAATATTCTGACAGAATCTTCTTTCAATCAAAATGTGTTTAGATTATAAAATTAGGAATTTCTCTTCCTCAGAGAGAAAAATAATTTAAAAATCTCATAGAAAAATACATGCAGCCTTATAACAGAAGCCAACATTTTACTAGCATGTTTTAAAAAATTTCCCTTCTTCCACAGAAGTTTCCAGTGTAATAAAATCATCATTACCAGTATTACTTTTCTTTGGTGTCAGTAAGTGATTTTCTTCAAGAGGTTGTAGAAAAAAGAAATCTTGAAAACATTTATAATATTTTGTCTATGAGTTGAGTTGAACTCAAAAACTACCTCAGGGCAGCTAAAAATGTCTGCTCTTCACAATTATTTAATGAATTTTGACTTTTCTCTTTTCCTGTTTATCCAATGTTTGTATTTCCAATGCAATTTACTACATTTAGGTTATATCTTTCTAAATTGTTGTAAGATCCATAAAGGCAGGGGCTGTCATCTTTTTCCTCTGTATTGCCCAAAGAAAGGGCTGTTATACTAACCCCTATAGTATTTATATGTGTACCATGAGTGCAGTAATCCAGAGAGTTCCTCTGGCACAGTCATTTTAAGCAGGTAAGACAGACACATGTTCTCCTATTTTTTTGTGAATATATCTCTATTTCACTTCTGTATTTGTAATAGACAAATGGAAAAATAAACACTTTTTTCAATTATTTACTACAAAATATCAAATGTACAATAAGCTTAGTAAACTGCAATATAACCAACTTCAGTAAATATCACATCTAACAATTCAACCAATATTTGGCCTTAGTATAGGGCAAAAAAATAGAGATTAGTAAGAACTATGGTATTATGGTGACTAAGATTAAGGGACAAGGCCCAGTGCTATCAGATACTTCAGTTATTTAAAGTAAGATTTTCTATTTCTTCCTGGTTCAGTTTTGGAAAGTTGTACTTTTCTAAGAATTTGTCCATTTCTTCCATGTTGTCCATTTTATTGGCATATAATTGCTGATGGTAGTCTCTTATGATCCTTTGTAGTTCTGTGTTGTCTGTTGTGATCTCTCCATCTTCATTTCTAATTTTATTGATTTGATTCTTCTCTCTTTGTTTTTGATGAGTCTGGCTAATGGTTTGTCAATTTTATTTATCCTTTCAAAGAACCAGCTTTTGGCTTTGTTGATTTTTGCTATGGTCTCGTTTGTATCTTTTGTATTTATTTCTGCCCTAATTTTTAATATTTATTTCCTTCTACTAACTCTGGGGTTCTCCATTTCTTCCTTTTCTAGTTGCTTTAGGTGTAGAGTTAGGTTATTTATTTGGCTTTTTCTTGTTTCTTGAGGTATGCCTGTATTGCTATGAACTTTCCTCTTAGCACTGCTTTTATAGTGTCCCACAGGTTTTGGGTTGTTGTGTTTTCATTTATTTCTATGCATATTTTGATTTCTTTTTGATTTCTTCTGTGATTTGTTGGTTATTCAGAAGTGTGTTGTTCAGCCTCCATATGTTGGAATTTTTAATAATTTTTCTCATGTAATTAAGATCTAATCTTACTGCATTATGGTCAGAAAAGATGCTTGGAATGATTTCAATTCTTTTGAATTTATCAAGGTTAGATTTATGGCCCAGGATGTGATCTATCCTGGAGAAGGTTCTGTGAGCACTTGAGAAAAAGGTGAATTTTCATTGTTTTGTGGTGAAATGTCCTATAGATATCAATTAGGTCTAACTGGTCTATTGTATCACTTAAAGTTTGTGTTTCTTTGTTAATTTTCTGTTTAGTTGATCTGTCCATAGGTGTGATAGGGGTATTAAAGTCTCCCACTATTATTGTGTTTTTGTTAATTTCCCCTTTCATACTTGTTAGCATTTGTCTTACATATTGCAGTGCTCCTATGTTGGGTGCGTATATATTTATAATTGTTATATCTTCTTCTTGGATTGATCCTTTGATCATTATGTAGTGGCCTTCTTTGTCTCTTCGCAGCCTTTGTTTTAAGGTCTATTTTATTGAATATGAGTAAGAAGGAAATATATGCCAGTTTTTTCTGCAAATTTGAATGTGAACACATAATTAAATACAAAATTATTTAAGAAAAGACTATATGACCAGTTTAAATGCATTTGAGTATCTATATTAGGTCTTATAGAGTTTCTCTATAAAGCACTAGACCCTTCTAAAAAATCTTTGCATACATTTTGCTTTTATTAAAGGAAATTAGGAACATGCTCGTGTACATATGTATGTATGCGTGAGTGTGTGTAAACACATACTTTTTTCTTTCTCAGCACTATAAGCTATAGTTCAGAGATGACATGCCTATTTCCTTGAAAATTTTCACTCAGAAGTAGCATTACTGCTGAAAGCTTATAGTAAACAATAAATAAATAATAAGCTAACAAAAAACCTAGTTATTAAATGTTATATAAACAATCCTTTAAAATATGGATTTAAAGATCTATTGACAAAGCTATGGTATAAAGCACTTTCACTATTCAAAGTAGAGAAACTAAAATATCATAAAAGGTCATTCAATATTTCTTAGAGATGCTAAAACAAAGGTTCTTCAAGGTCAACCTACACTGTTAAATACAAATGTTAAATTGAAAGGAACCATAAGATTTCAGGTTAATTTGATAACACACTCAAGTAAACGTCAGTGTACAGATATGTAGACAAGCCTTTATAAATACATTTATGTTTGTATTGAAGATTAATATAATCATAAAATATTATAATTTTAAAATTATAATAAAAATTTGAAAACAATCTGTGTATGATAAATTGTTAGTGATTATCTTAAATACATTACAACAGCCTATTTCAGTTTCTCTTTCACCATAGCATGATATAATTAAACTAAAATAATAAAATAATAATTAAGCACCATGCACCAAAAAAATGAAGCTAATTATGGGGAGTGTTGTGGGAAAATGGCATAAATTGTGCAGCACCTATTGCTCATACAACTCTTATTTTATCTTTGTTCAGGAAGAGAAATTTATCTCAAGATTTAAGGACTTACAAGAGATGTGTATACAAGACTTTTCTTGATTGCTTCTGGGAACCTATTGTTTGACATGTTCTCATAGAAGTTGTCAAATTTGATGTGAAACTCAAAGAAATCATCTGAAAAGCAAGATGTACACATATAATTCTCTCACTTGTGATGTCCTACTCCAGCTAAAAGATGTGCATCTTTTCCTTAGCGGCTCTTCAATAAGATCGCTAGATTTAAAATGGGCTTATTTTTTAATGGCTTATTTTCTCTTGTCGCTATCAGAGTGATTAACCTACTTTACTTGATTTAGAAAAATAAGCTTAATGCAATAAATTTCTTAGGTCTCACATTTATTGTAAAACTATTTTTGACTCATTATACATTTGAAACCTAAGGATGCTAAATTCCCAAAACCTAAACATAACAGCATGATTTTTTCTTTGATGTTTTCTGGGTGTGGGGGTGTGGGGGATGTATGCTTTATGTTTTCTCAAAGAAAACCTCATATACAGGTGAATAGTTGCAAATGAGTTACATTCCCAGACTCCAAAGGTTAGAAATTTAAGAAATACTGTGGGCTCCAAATCACTGATTAGACCTAGACATGGAACAATGTACTGATTCAAAATTTGGAAAGGAATATGTCAAGACTGTATATTGTTACCATATTAATTTAACTTATATGCAGAGTACATCATACGAAATGCTGGGCTGGGTGACACACAAGCTGGAATCAAGATTGCTGGGAGAAATATCAACAACCTCAGGTATGCAGATGATACTACTTCAACGGCAGAAAGTGAAGAGGAACTAAAGAGCCTCATGATGAATGTGAAAGAGGAGAGAGAAAAATCTGGCTTAAAACTAAACATTTAAAAAACAAAGATCATGGTATCCAGTCCTATCATTTCATGAGGGGAAAGCAGAAACAGTGTCAGATTTCATTTTCTTGGTCTCCAGAATCAATGGGAACTGTGACTGCAGCCATGAAATTAAACGATGTTTGCTCCTTGGAAGAAAAGCTATGATCACCTAGACAGTGTATTAAAAAGCAGAGACATCACTTTACCAGAAAAGGTCTGTATAGTCAAAGCTATGGTTTTTCCAGTAGTCATCTATAGATGTGAGGGTTAGACCATGAAAGATGTCTGAGAGCTGAAGAATTGAAAGATGTCTGAGAGCTGAAGAATTGAAGTTTTTGAACTGTGTTGCTGGAGGAGACTCTTGAGAGTCACTTGGATGGCAAGGAGACCAAACCAGTTAATTCTAAAGGAAATCAACCCTGAATATTCATTGGAAGGATTTGTGCTGAATTGAAGTTCCAATACTTTGGCCAACTAATGCTAAGAGCCTACTCCTTGGAAAAGACTCTGATGCTGGGAATAATTAAGGGCAAGAGAGAAGGGGGTTACAGAGGATGAGATGATTGGATGGCATCACTAACTGAATGGACATGAGTTTGAGCAAACTCAGGGAGATCGTGAAGGACAAGGAAGCCTGTCATGCTGCAGTTCATGGGATCACATAGAATTGAACATGACTTAGGGACACAACCACAAGCTGAGTAGAGGTTTGTGGTTATTTTACTCTTAATGGTAGTGCAATTTGGATACTGATTCATGATCTCATGCTTATTATATCTTAGTATCAGTGAGATATATTTAATTAGACAAGTCAGAAACTCTGATTTAATCATCTCCCCAGATCTCAAGGCTTCCTAGGAGGCTTGGTGGTAGACAATCTGCCTACCAATGCAGAAGACACGAAAGACACACTTGGGTTCAATCCCTGAGTCAGGATGATCCCTTGGAGAAGGAAATGGCAACCCACTCCAGTATTCTTGCCTGGTGAATCTCATGGACAGAGGAACCAGGTGGTCTCTAGTCCAAGGGGTCAGAAAGAGTTGGACACGACTTAGTGACTGAGCATGCAAAGGGTCCCAAATCTCAGAGTGTTGGTCATGCTGAAGGCCAGGCCCAGTTCTTAATTTTAAGAGGGACATTTTTAAGAGATACTATCTTGCCTATAAAGTTCTTTATAGTCAAGGTTGTGGCTTTTCCAGTAGACATGTATCAATGTGACAGTTGGACCATAAAGAAGGCTGACAGCCAAAGAACTGATGCTTTTGAACTGTCGTGTTGAAGAAGGTTCTTGAGAGTTCCTTGGATGGTAAGGAGATCAAATCAGTCAATCCTAAAGGACATCAATCTTGAATATTCATTAGATGGACAGTTGCTGAAGCTGAAGCTTCAATACTTTGGCCACCTGATGTGAAAATCCTACTCAATAGAAAAGACCCTGATGCTGGGAAACATTGAAGACAGGGGAGAAAGGGATGACAAAAGGTAAGATGGTTGGATGGCATCACTGACTCAATGGACATGAGTTTGAGCAAGCTCTGGGAGATGGTGAAGGACAGTGAAGGCTGGAGTGCTGCAGTCCATGGGGTTGCAAAGAGTTAGATGTGACTGAGCTACTGAACTGACTGAAGGAATAGTTAATAGCAAATGCACTGTAAAATTTTTGTTTGTTTATTTACAATGTGACTTCAGTGGCTTTGGGCTTCCTTATAAAGAGTTGAGAAGTAAAAGTACATTAACTATTAGGACTTTTACAAATACATCTTGCTTCTCCTTTATTTGAAAATCTTAATGTAGGTCCATGAGTTAATTTTTTAAGGATTATTTCAGAGAAGAAACAAACTTGGCATATAAGTTAAATAAGTACAGTGACAATATACAGCCTTGATGTACTCCTTTTCCTGTTTAGAACTAGTCTGTTGTCCCATGTCCAGTGCTAATTGTTACTTCCTGACCTGCATACAGATTTCTCAAGAGGTAGGTCAGCTGGTCTGGCACCCCATCTCTTCCAGAATTTTCCGCAGTTTGTTGTGATCCACACAGTCAAAGGCTATTGAGGTTTAGAGCTCATAATAAACACACAAGATTGTTTACTAGAGTATATGGGTTCATATTATTGGAACAGAGATAACTGGCTTACCGAGTGAGGAAAGGAGAGAAAAGCAGAGTAGGGTTTTAGAGAGGAGACAAAAGGGAAAGTGATAGCCACACTTCTAACTTTAGTGCTGATTGAGCTGAGACACATCTTTATTTTCATTGGGTTATCAGAAATATAAGAGCTTCCCTATTATTAATATATGTTTGCTTGAAAGTGAAAGTTGCTCAGTCTTGTCCTACTCTTTGTAACTCCATGGACTATACAGTGCATGGAATTCTTCAGGCCAGAACACTGGAGTGGGTATCCTTTCCCTTCTCTAGGGGATCTTCCCAACCCAGGGATCAAACCTGGTTTCCCACAGTGTAGGCAGATTCCTTATCAGCTGAGCCACCAGGGAAGCCCAAGAATACTGGAGTGGGTAACCTATCCATTCTCCAGGAGATCTTCCTGACCCAGAAATCAAGCCAGGGTCTCCTGCATTGCAGGAGGATTCTTTACCAACTGAGCTATGAGAGAAGCTATATTTCATAAGTCAGTTCTAATGCATGCATGCCATTTGAAAACAAAACAGTTCGATAGAATTGATTGTAACTATCTGCAGGATGGCTACATCTATTATTTTGTACTTGAATAATATGTCTTCTATGCCCTTAGGATTTGGATGTAATAGGATTATTATATGGGAAGCAAGAATGGCTCTATGTTAATCTGGCTGAAAGTAGTGCTAAAGTGATAAGACTTTAGTCATTTGCTTGGCCATTTGCCACCAAAACAGAATGATGGCTTTCTCTTAGGCCAGTGGAAGAACATGTCTTGTTTTGCTGACTACAACTGGTGCCATTAAAAAGAAATCTATCTAGATGGAAAGAATATGTTCTAAGTGTATTTGGAAAACATTTTTTTTTATATAAAATACAAGTATATTATAGTTGCAAATCAAGGAGAAGCTACTCCCTGACTTTGTGATATACAGACACATCTATAAGGAATAAAGTTTTATAAGCATTGCCCTTTTTATAGCTCAGCAAATCTAAATTTTTGTTTCTCTCTGCCGACTGAATTGTTTCCTCAGAATATCAGGTTAGTGAATATATTTTTAAGGGCTCCAGCAGTTGAATTGTCCACGTAATACCATAATTAAAAAAAAAAAAAAAACTGAAAAAAGTATTTAGTTAGCCCACTTTCCATTTACGTTTCAATTATGTGAAATAACATGTCTTAAAATAACATTCTATCAGTATGTATAATTAATGATATGGGCATTCTTCACATGGTAAACTATGTGAAGTTAAAGGTAAACTTCACATGGTAAACTTCACATGGGTAAACTAAAGTAAAACTTCTCGATCATGAGGTAGTAGCCCACTCATATCTTTGGTAAGAAAAGGAACTGACACACCATACAAACTGTATTATTACTTTTCTAAATTAAGAACTCTTTTAAACTCAAATATATGATCTTTTGCAATGCAAACTTTAATGAAGCAAATGGACAGATCTATATATAAACACATAGAATTGTTAGAATGTTTTAAGGTTTATTTTTGTTGTAATTGGGTGTGAGAAAATGGACATTTTTCCCCACAGTTTTTTTATACTAGTGGTTGTGTATGTAATATGTCTCCCACAGAGTACTTTTCTCAAAACTGAATTAAAATAGACTTTCCTCAAAGCTCAAACTTCAATCTCAATGCCTTTAAGTGAAAGTATGAGATATCATAGATAGGAGATATCATGTCAGTGGAATTCTACATTCTGGAAAAGATATTTTACCTTGAACTGTAACCAGGAAGAGTTAATTTTGACTCCATGCTGAACACTTTCTTCTTTCACTTCAGTCCAGTCACTCAGTCGTGTCCCCTCTTTGTATCCCCATGGACTGCAGCATGCTACGCTTCCCTATCACCAACTCTCGGAGCTTCCTCGAACTCATGTCCATCAAGTTGGTGATGCCATCCCACCATCTCATCATCTGTCTTCAGCTTCTCCTCCTGCCTTCAATCTTTCCAATCACCAGGATCTTTTCCAATGAGTTAGTTCTTCACATTAGGTGGCCAAAATATTGTAGTTTCAGCTTCCGCATCAGTCCTTCCAGTGAACACCCAGGACTGATCTCCTTTGGGATGGACTGGTTGGATCTCCTTGCAGTCCAAGGTACTCTCAAAAGTCTTCTCCAACAACACAGTTCAAAAACATCAATTCTTTGGTGCTCAGCTTTCTTTACAGTCCACCTGTCTCATCCACACATGACTACTGGAAAAACCATAGCTTTGACTAGACAGACTTTTGTTGGTAAAGTAATGTCTCTGCTTTTGAATATGCTGTATAGATTGGTCACACCTTTTCTTTCAAGGAGCAACTGTCTTTTCATTTAACCCTTGTTTTTCTGCTTTTGTAATAAGATACATAAGCATACGTAATGGCTTGCCTCAGTGTACCATGCTCCCCTGCTCCGCCCCCCCTCCCTAGACTGCTAACTGCTAAGTCACTTCAGTCGTGTCCGAATTTGTGCGACTCCATAGACGTCAGCCCACCAGGCTCTGCCATCCCTGGGATTCTCCAGGCAAGAACACTGGAGTGGGTTGCCATTTCCTTCTCCAATGCATGAAAGTGAAAAGTGAAAGTGAAGTCATTCAGTTGTGTCCGACTCTTTGTGACCCCATGGGCTGCAGCCCACCAGGCTCCTCCATCCATGGGATTTTGCAGGCAAGAATACTGCAGTGGGGTGCCATTGCCTTCTCCATCCCTAGACTAAGTCTTAGACTAAGATGCCTTTGTTCATAACCCTGTCCACCTGTCAATTGCAGGAAAAAAAGAATTAGCATATTCCCTTGCCTGAGGCTTCCAATTCTAGGAGATATTTGCAAGAATTAAGTGGGCTTTTTACTTGTTTCCTCATCTCTGATTCATAAAAGAACCAGGCATCTAAACCTGTACCAAGTGGTAATTTTGAGACTTTAGTCTGTCATGTTTACTGTCAGTCAGCATTCTGAATAAAGTGTTTTCCTTGTTTCAACATCATATCTCCTGAATTTATTGGCCTACTGTGCACTGAGCAGAACAAGTGTGGACTCCATAAAAGATTCAGGGACCAAGGGGACTAAGAATAAAATATTAGGTGACTAGTATCTTCAGAAATTTAAAAAAAAAATACACTAGGTACATAAAGATAATGACCTTTTCCCCTTTCATTGCTTTTTCTAGCACACATGTAACTTCATCCTCAAATCACATGCTGCAAACAACTATTGGGTAACATAAGATGGTTTTCAGATTCCTTTTCAGTTCAGTTCAGTCACTCAGTCATGTCCAACTCATCATGACCCTGTGGAATGCAGCATGCCAGGCTTTCCCATCCATCACCAACTCCTGGAGCTTCCTCAGACTTATGTCCATCGACTTGGTCATGCCATCCAACCATCTCATCCTTTGTCATACCCTTCTCCTTCCACCTTCAATCTTTCCCAGCATCAGGATCTTTTCAAATGAGTTACTTGTTCGCATCAAGTGGTGGAAGTATTGGATTTCAGCTTCAGCATCAGTCCTTCCAATGAATATTCAGGACTGATTTCCTTTAGGATGAACTGGTAAGATCTCCTTGCTGTCCAACAGACTCTCAAGAGTCTTCTCTAACACCACAGTTCAAAAGCATCAATTTTACAGTGCTCAGTTTTCTTTATAGTCCAACTTTCACATCCACACATGACTACTGGAAAAACCATAGCTTTGACTAGATGGACCTTTGTTGGCAAAGTAATACCTCTGCTTTTTAATATGCTATTTAGGTTGATCATAACTTGTCTTCCAAGAAGCAAGTGTCTTTTAATTTCATGACTTCAGTCACCATCTGCAGTGATTCTGGAGCCCCCCCCCCCCAAAAAAAAGTCTGACACTTTTTCCACTGTTTCCCCATCTGTTTGCCATGAAGTGATGGAACCAGATGTCATGATCTTAGTTTTCTGAAAAAAAAACTTTTTTTTTTTTTTAAACCAACTTTTTCGCTCTCCTCTTTCACTTTCATCAAGAGGCTCTTTAGTTCTTCTTCACTTTCTGCTATAAGTGTGATGTCATCTGCATATCTGAGGCTACTGATAATTCTCCTGGCAATCTTGATTCCAGCTTGCACTTCATCCAGTCCAGCATTTCTCATGATGTACACCTCATAAAATTTAAATAAGCAGGGTGACAATATACAGCCTTGACATACACCTTCTCAGTTTGGAACCAGCCTGTTGTTCCATGTCCAGTTCTAATTGTTGCTTCCTGACAAAACTTTTCCACGATTTGTTGTGATCCACACATTAAAAGACTTTTGCATAGTCGATAAAGCAGAAGTAGATGTTTTCCTGGAAGTCATTTGCTTTTTCAATGACCCAACAGATATTGGCAGTTTGATCTCTGGTTCTTATGTCTTCCTTAAATGGAGGTTGAACATCTGGAAATTCATGGTTCAAATACTGTTGAAGCCTGACTTGGAGAATTCTGAACATTACCTTGCTAAGTGTGTGAGATGAGTGCAATTGTTCAGTAATTTGATCATTCTTTGGCATTGCTTTTCTTTGGGATTGGAATGAAAACTGACCTTTTCCAGTTCTGTGGCCATTGCTGAGTTTTCCAAATTTGCTGCCATGTTGTGTGCAGCACTTTCACAGCCTCATCTTTTAGGATATGACATAGCTCAACTGGAATTCCATCTGCTCCACTAGCTTTGTTCATAGCGATGTTTCCAAAAGCCCACCTGACTTCACATTCCAGGATGCCTGGCTCTAGGTGAGTGATCACACCATCATGATTATCTGGGTCATGAAGATCTTTTCTATATAGTTCTTCTGTGTATCCTTGCCACCTCTTCTTAATATCTTCTGCTCCTGTTAGATCTGTACCATTTCTGTCTTTTACTGTGCCTTCTTTGCATGAAATATTCCCTTGGTACCTCTAATTTTCTTGAAGAGATTTCTAGCCTTTTTCATTCTATTATTTTTATCTATTTCTTTGCATTGATCACTGATGAAGTCTTTCCTAACTCTCCTTGTTATTCTTTGGAACTCTGTGTTCAAATGGGTATATCTTTCCTTTTCCCCTTTGCCTTTCACTTCTCTTCTTTTCACAGCTATTTGTAAGACCTCCTCAGACAACTATTTTCCCTTTTTGCATTTCTTTTTCTTAGGGATGGTCTTGATCACTGCCTCCTGTACAATGTCATGAACCTCCATCCATCGTTCTTCAGGCACTCTATCAGATCTAATTCCTTGAATCTATTTGTCACTTCCATGGTATATTCATAAGAGATTTGATGTAGGTCATATCTGTATGTTCTAGTGGTTTTCCCTACTTTCTTCAATTTAAGTCTAAATTTGGCAATAAGGAGTTCATTATCTGAGCCACAGTCAGCCTCCGACCTTGTTTTTGCTAACTGTATAGATCTTCTCCATATATGGCCACATAGAGTATAATCAATCTGATTTTGGTATTGACCATCTGGTGATATCCATGTGTAGAGTATTCTCTTGTGTCGTTGGAAGAGGGTGTTTGCTATGACCAGTGTGTTCTCTTGGCAAAACTCTAGTAGCCTTAGCCCTGCTTCATTCTGTACTCCAACGTCGAATTTGCCTGTTACTCCAGGTATTTCCTGACTTCCTACTTTTGCATTCCAGTCCCCTATAGTGAAAAGGACATCTTTTTTTGGGTGTTAGTTCTAGAACGTTTTGCAGGTCTCCATAGAACCGTTCAACTTCCCCTTCTTCAGCATTACTTACCAGTACATAGGCTTGGATTACTGTGATTCTGAATGGTTTGCTGCGGAAACAAGCAGAGATAATACTGCCATTTTTGAGATTGCATCCAAGTACTGAATTTTGGGATCTTTTTGTTGACTGTGAGGGCTATTTCATTTCTTCTAAGGGACTCTTAGTCACAGTAGTAGATATAGTGGTCATCTGAGTTATATTCACCCATTCCAGGCCATTTTAATTTGCTGATTCCTAAAAAGACTCTAATCCTGGGAGGGATCGGGGGCAGGAGGAGAAGGGGACGACAGATGATGAGATGGCTGGATGGCATCACTGACTCGATGGACGTGAGTCTAAGTGAACTCCGGGAGTTGGTGATGGACAGGGAGACCTGGCGTGCTGCAATTAGTGGGGTTGCAAAGAGTCGGACATGACTGAGCGACAGAACCGAGCTGAACTGAAAATGCCAATGTTCACTCTTGCCATCTCTCTTTGACAGCTTCCAAATTGCCTTGATTCATGGACCTAACATTCCAGGTTCCTATGCAATAGTGCTCTTTACAGCATTGAACTTCCATCACCAGTCATGTCCACAACTGGGTGTTGATTTTGGTTTGGTTCCATCATTTCATTCTTTCTGAAGTTATTTCTTCACTGATCTCCAGTATTATATTTAGTATCTACCAACCTGGGGAGTTCATTTCATTGTCCTATCCTTTGCCTTTTCAGTACAGACATCCTTTATTTTTTTTAAGATTCTGTCACATCTCTTAGTAAACTGGAATTTCTGTTTTTAAAAAAGTGATTTATAAAGTTGTTTTAAAGATTTTAATATTTCCAATTTTGCAAGTTAATTGAGAAATGCATTTGTCATACACTTTGGTCATATCAAATGCAAGGAAAATGTGTGGAGAATCTTGAGTTTAAGCTGGTGAAGGAATGAGAAGTGAGATTTTTGATGGGGACCATATAGCTGATAAAAAGCTACAATTCTGTTTTTATTGACCATGCCACCCAGTAACCTGTTCAATCTACTTATGGATATTAACAGTTTTCTTTATAATATATATGATTTCTGCATACATAGTCATATCACTTGAATATGACATATTTTTAATCACTAATTTTATTTCATATCAATTCCTTACCACTTCTATATTGGTCATCAGATTTCTTATCACATTCTTAATAATATTACAATTTTATTATCATTGCCTTGTTATGCTGTCTAGACTATCCAGTAAAACATTTAATAGATTAGCTTCTATTATAGTACAAAGGCTAACCTTAACCTTTTTTAGGAGTTTTCCTCAAAAATCATGCTTTTCTATTTTATTCTATTTGATTGGCTTATATATCTCTCTATGTGTGATGTATATGCATATAAAAATTATAGCTAGATTTGGTTTGTTAATATTTGCTTTAAAATTTTATATTTATTTTACTTGAAGATGTCAATTTAAAATTTTCTTTTTCTCTAATGTACTTGTTAGTTGTTTTTTGTTTTTTTTTTTTTTTTAATCAGCAAGGTTATGCTAGCTTTATAAAATGAATTGGAAATTTTTCTTACTTTTTCTTTCTTCCATTTTCCTTGAGCTCCATTTAATTTTTTCCCCTTGCTTTTTGAGATGTAAGCATTTTGTTTAACTCTTTTTTTTTTCAAATATATATTAATATTATAACACTGGACAGCAGGGAGCCCAAACCAGTCAATCCTAAAACTAATCAACTCTGAATATTCGTTCGAAGGACTGATGCTGAAGCTGAAGCTCTAATACTTTGGCCAACTGATGTGAAGAGTTGACTCGCTAGAAAAGATCCTGATTCTGGGAAAAACTGCGGGCAAGAGGAGAAAGTGGTTGCAGAGGATGAGATGGTTGGATGGCATCACTAACTCAATGGACATGAATTTGAGCAAACTGTGGGAGCTAGTGAAGGACAGGGAACAATGACTTAACAACACCAACAATTCTCTCTAAACTCAATTTTAGCTGTATCAAATTGATTTTATTTTACTATTTTTAACATAAATAATCTCTGATTTTTATTTTGTTTCTTCAGAATAATTTAGTAATATGTAGCTTAATTCTAAACATAGAGAATATTTTTAGTTATCACTTAAAATTGTTTCTTTTCATAATTTCGTTATGGTCACAAAAGATAATTTCTATGATTTCTAAATTTAAAATTTGTCAGACTAACTTTCAGAGGCCACATATGTCAAATATGTATGACTATTATATATGCCTGCTTCCTTACTAGCTCAGTGGTAAAGAATATGCCTGCTAATGCAAGAGATGTGGGTTCAATCTTTGGGTGGGGAAAATCCCCTGGAAAAGGAGGCATCCACTCCAGTATTCTTGCCTGGGAGATGCCATGGACGGAGGAGCCTGGTGGGCTACAGTCCATGGAATACCAAAAGAGTTGAACATGACTTGGTGACTAAACAACAACAGCAATTACATTTTATCCAGGTGATTCTATTGATTGTTTTTAGTATATATTTTTAGCTCAGAAGAGGTAATTGTGTTATTCAAACCTTCTATAGTGTTATCAATATTTATTTCCTGAATTTTCTATGAATTTCTAAAAGCTGCATTATAATTTTCAAACATAATTGAGGGCATCTGACTCCATTTCTACTTGTCAATTTTTGCATAATTTTGAGATATGCATCATACACATATACACATATTATATAAGCATACAGGTGCATATGTATATATGTGGTACATATATATGTATGTATTAATGTATTTTGCATACTGCATTTTGAGATAGCACACATCATACAAATATACACATTATGTGGGCAGGCCTGCTTAGTCACTTCAGTTGTGTTCGACTCTTTATGATCCCATGGATTATAGGCCACCAGGCTCCTCTTCCATGGGATTCTCCAGGCAAGAATATTGGAGTGGTTAGCTATTCCCTTGTCCAGGGGATCTTTCCAACCCAGGGATTGAACCTGGGTGTCCTGCATTGCAGGCAAATTCTTTACCTTCTGAGCCACCAGGGAAACCTATGCACATTATATACATACACATACATATGCCTGTATATGTGTGAATATATATATATATATATATATATAGGCTTCTCTGGTAGCTCAGATGGTCAAGAATCCACCTGAAATGCAGGAGAGACTAGTTCAATTCCTTGGTCAGAAAGACTCACTGGAGAAGGGATAGGCTACCCACTCCAGTATTCTTGGACTTTCCTGGTGGCTGAGCTCGTAAAGAATCTGCCTGCAATGTGGGAGACTGGGGTTAGATCCCTGAATTAGGAAGATCCCCTGGAGAAGGGAAAAGCTACCTACTGCAGCATTCTTGCCTGGAGAACTCCATGGACTGTGTAGTCCATGGGGTTGCAAAGCCTCCAACAGGAATGAGGGACTTTCACTTTCACATATATGCATGTGTATACGAGCTCAGTCACTTCAGTAGTGTCAAACTCTTTGCAACCCCATGGACTATAGCCTGCCAGGCTCCTATGTCCATGGGATTATCCTGGCTAGACTACTCAAGTGGTTTGCCATTACCTTTCCCAGGGGATCTTTCTGACTCTGCAATCAAACCTACAGTTCCTGCAGCTCCTGAATTGGCAGATGGAATATTATACATGAACACACACACACATACACATATGATCTTCTCAGGTGGTAAAGCATCCATCTGCTAATTCAGGCCAGAATACTGGAGTGGGTAGCTTTTCCCTTTCCCAGAGGATCTTTCTGACTCAGTGATCAAACCTGCAGTTCCTACAGCTCCTGAATGGTAAAAACCATATGTGTGTGTGTATGTGTTCATGTATAATATTTTCTCCTTGGTTAGAAGTCATTTTTACCATTCTGAATATCTTCATTTATTCCCACCAACTATTGCCTTAAAGGGCTCTGCAGCTGGTGAGAGTGTGGGACAAGTATCCTGCTTCCTTCATTATATAACTCAGTATTTCTTGTATTATTAAATATATCAATGGTAAATAAAATTTCATCTCTCCTTACTTAGTAATTGTATGGTGTATCTTTTCCTATCCTTCCATTCTAAATTTTTTGGTGTCGTAATTTTGGATCATTTGCTTTTAATATCCATTCTAACAATCTTCATCTTTCAACCAGATTGTTCAGTTTACATTTAATGTAGTTACTATTATTTCCAAGTTTAAATCTGCAATTTTTTAAACATCATTTTAGTGAAAGGTCCAAATAGTCAAAGCTATGGTTTTACCAGTACTTATGTACAGATGTGAGATTTGGACTATAAAGAAGGCTGAGCACTGAAGAACTGATGCCTTCCAATTGTGGTGTTGGAAAAGACTCTTGAGAGTCCCTTGGACTGCAAGGAAATCAAACCAGTCAATCTTAAAGGAAATCAACCTGCATATTCATTGAAAGGACTGATGCTGAAACTGAAGTTCCAATATTTTGGCACTTGATGTGAAGAGCTGACCCATTGGAAAAAAAAACAAAAAACAAAAAAACAAAAACCCTTGATGTTGGGAAAGATTGAAAGCAAAAGGAGAAGAGGGCAGCAGAGTACGAGATGGTTAGATTGCACCACTGACTCAATGGACATGAATCTGAGCAAACTCTGGGAGATAGAGAAAGATAGGGAAGTCTGGAGTGCTGCATTCAATGGGGTCAGAAAGAGTCGGACAGGACTTAGAGACTGAACAACAATAAAGTGTTTAAAGTTTATCTCCTTGATTTACCATAATTTGTTATCAGTGAATAATATTATCACTTATCAGAAAGTTCAGTCTTTGGAATCTTTTATTCTCTTTTATAGGTATTTTTTACAATTCTAGCATAAATTCTCTCTATAGTTAAAACACAAATGTTTGTTTCTCAAGTAATTGTTTATTAGATCAATCAACAATACATTTTCTGTTTTTTACACCTCTGTGTTTCAACTGGGATTATCTTTTTTCCTTTTGAATAATTCTCTTTATTTTTCATGTATGTGGGTCTACTTATATCATGTTTTCTTATATTTTGTTTGTTTATAGTTTTGTTATTTAATGTCATCATTAATTTTGAAAGATATTTAGAATAGATACAGAATTTCTGGTTGAGAATTATTTTCTTTCAGAACTTTGAATGTATAACTAAAGCTTTCAGCTCTTATTTCTCTTGAGAAATTAGCTCTTAATATTTTTTCTTGCTATGTTCAAGTGTGATATAACTTTGTTTTGATTTAGATTCATGAATTTTCTTGTCATCTTTGGTATCTATTAATTTAGTGTGATATGCAGAATTACACTTTAATAATTTTTATCTTGCTGTTCTTTGTTTGTTTGTTTGTTTGTTTTGCTTCGGAAATTGTCTTGATAGTTTTCATTAGTTTTTGAATACAGACCAGTTAGATAGAAGTTAGGCATGAACAATGAAGGGTAGCCTAGCGAAAAAAGATTCAAGCTGATCTCTAAACCCCACCCCAGTAAGGGCCGAGGAGACACACAGACATGCTAAAAAATAACCACAGAGACCTTTCCAACTCTGGAGGATGTGCCCTAGGTGCACAGTGGATACAGACTAACCTCAGGAACTTCAACTCCAGCATATGTCCCTTTGAGGCACAGTTATGTCCTCAAATGACCTTAGGTAGCCAGGAACCTACTAAGTGTTCATAAATATTTCATACATACATACATCTGATTATAACAGACTGAATTATGGGAAAGACATGAGCAATAGAGTTTGTTTTTATGTAACTTGAAACTGTCTATCAAAACAGTCAGTCCACATCTGCCTAGATGAATATGTAATAACCCTGTATTGAAAATGCAGTATGTCATCATTCTGGTACCATCACCCCTCTTGGCATGGCCCACCTCTTCCTTGAGGTGTTCTTTATGGTCTTTCTTCAATTAAATGGTATTGCCACCTGAGATTTTTCTTTGTGTCCTTACCAAGAACCAAAGCCCATAAGGAAGGGTCCTTTTTGACTCTTCATATCCAGTAACAAACTTATTTTTTAAAATATTGCTCCTGTTTCATATGACCTTGAATCTCCTTTTGGGACTATAATTCCATACATCAGAAGTCAGCAAGCATTTTGTATGTAAAAAGGCCAAGTAATCTAGGCTTTGTAAAACTCATAATATTTCTGTCATATATACTGTTTTAATTATTTAAAAATCTTAAAAATCATTCTTACCTCAAGGGCTGTACAACCACAGTTCACATGTTGTATTTATTTCTAAATTTTTTGTTCCTTGTTTCTGAACAAATTTTGTGCTTTTAATGACTTTTTTGTTTATATGCCATACACAGTTCATAATAAATGTAGAGATGATAAAAACTCAACAAAGTGGTTATACAGGGAATGTACCTCAACATAAGAAAGGTTGTATATGACAAGTTCACAGTTAACATTATGCTCAATGATGAAAAGTTGAAAGCTTTACTTCTAAGATCAGGAAAAAGACATGGATACTGACTCTCTTGTAATTTTTATTCAATATAGTATTAGAAGTCCCAGACAGAGCAGTTAGGAAAAAAGGCATCTGACTGGAGTGGAAGAAGTAAAACTGTCATTATATGCAAATGATATATTATGCATAGAAACTCCTAATGATTAAACTAAGTAAGTGTTAGAACTAATAAATTCAGTAAAGTTACAGGATACAAAATCAATATACAAAATCTTGTGTTTCTACATACTGATAATGAACTATCAGAAAGGGACATTAAAAATATGCTCCTTTCTACAACTGCACCAAAGAGAATAAAATACAAGAAATATATTTAACCAAGAGTGAAAAACCTGTACACTGACAACTATAAGATATTTATGAAAGAAACTGAAGAAGACATTAATAAATGGAAAGATATTCTGTACTCACAGATTGTAAGAATTAATGTCAAAATTGTCAAAATGTCCATATGCAATGTCCAATTGCAAAATGTCCAATGCAATCTAGAGATTCAGTACAATAGCTATCAAAATCCCAACAGCCATTTTTCACAGAAATAAAACATACAATCCTAAAATTTTCATGGAACCACAAAATCCCAAATAGCCAAACTTTAATGTTCCGGCTTTAATGTAGCCAGGCTTTAATGTTCCGATATTTAAAATTCTATCTTCTTTCTGCTTTTAGTATTATGTTATCATTGCTTCTCCAAAAAAGTTACTTCTTCTGCTGGGCTCCATATAATAGTAGCTATTAATACTTTACCCAGATACTTTAGTCACCTCTACTTTTAGTCATCTCCACTATACTTGTGCAGCGTGGTAAATTGTTTTTAAAAGGTATAACAGAGAACTGACCTGGTGATGGAATCACTTTTGAGTACTGGAGTTATGTAAGAGACTTGAAATACAGGGAAGAAATTTAAAGTTGGCATCTATATGAAAATAATATTAATGGAAGAAAATTATCAGAATAATAGAAGCAAGCAATTATTCAAAACTGGAAAGGATAATAACTTTTCTGGAGTATTGTCTATTTTGTATTCAGTCTCTTTCATCCATATAACTTGTGGAGCTACACTTCAGAAAAATTGCTCAAAAATTATTTATCAGTAAAAAAATAAATTTGGGAAATTCGTAATTACTTTTTTTTTTTTTTTGCTCAAACTAGTTTCTCAACTTGCTGAAGCAAACATGAATTTGGTACATGTTCTGAGAGAGTTGAGTCAAATTCACACACTAAAATAAAAGCATTGATTAGACAGACATTAATATGATGAGGAGAAGAGTGAGATTATAGAGACTCTTACATGTTCTGCTGGCATTCCCTTAATGAAGTAGAACTCCAACTGGCATCTTTTTTTATTCACCTGTGACTAATTATCTTCCTCAGTCATATTAAAGCATTGAGTGTAGATTCATTTACAATGATACCAAAGGTCTAACCCTGGTGTTAAAATCCAAATGACACCCACAGCAGTCTAAGCATCATGATACTTTTTTTCACAGTGTAGGAGCAAAAGAGTTAATTGTACATACAAGGTAATGAGTTATATGTTCTTCTATTTTTCCCAGACAATGTGACGCACAATACTTGTCTGTGTGTGGTCCTTGTAAGAAATCCAAGTAAAAAAAAAAAAAGTAATAATTTCCCTAAGGTGCACACGCATACACACATACACACACACACACACACACACACACACACACAATACATACAGCAAGATCTTGACTTTAAAATTCTGATGCTGATCACCTTTAAAGGGTTATTATTGATCCCTTTGAAAAACAGTGCTTTTTGCATCAATTATCTGTTATTAAGTATGAAGAAAATTAAACTGTGTGCACGTGTTTGTGTTTGGGAATGGCAGTTCTATGGAGACTAAGATGACATGTAAATCTTATTTAGGTATTCAGGTGTCATTCTATAATTGTATAAGAATTCTAGTAATGTCAAAGTCAATAAATAAGGTACAGTCAACAACAGCACATGCCCAACTGAACTAGAATTGATTGTTGACTAAAACCGCCTATTTATTTGTTTCTAGGTTGAATAAACAGAAATGTCTCTAAGATAGCTTAGTATAATTTCAAAATAATGATTCTTTGGATGTTCTTTTTAAAAAATGATTTTTTTTTTTTACTGAAGAGTAACTGACATACAATATTATTTTAGCCTCATATGTACAACATAATGATTTGATATTCATATATATTATCAAATAATCACCACAATAAGTAATTAACATTTATCACCAGACAGTTACAGAACTTTTTTTTTTTCTTGTGATGAGATTTTTTAAGATTTACTCTCTTATCAACTTTCAAATATGTAGTAGAGTATTATTAGGTAGAGTTTCTATGTTACACATTGTATCCCGTAGACCTATTTATTTTATAATTGGAAGATTGTATCTTTTGACTTCCTTCATCAATTTAACTCTTACCTATGCCTTGAATCTGGCAACCACTAATCTATTCTCTACAAACTTATTTTTTATTTTTAAAGTTACCACATATGGGTAAGATTGTACAATATTTGTCTTTAACTGACTTATCTCACTTAACATAATGTCCTCAAGGTCCATCCATGTTGTCACAATGGCAAGATTTCATTATTTTTATGGCTGAAAATATTCCATCATACATATATATACCACATCTTCTTTACCCATTCATTCATGAATAAACACTTAGGTTGTTTCCACATCTTGGCTATTATACATGAGGCTGCAATGAACATGGAGGTGTAGGTATCTTTTCAAGTTACTCTGTTCATTTTCTTTGAGTAAATACCCAGAAGGGAAATTATTAGCTGGTATAGAAGTTCTGGGGCTTTCCAGGTGGCACCAGTGGTAAAGAGCCCATCTGTCAGTGCAGGAAGCAGAAGAGATGTGGGTTTGATCCCTGTGTCAGAAAGATCCCACAGAGGAGGGCATGGCAATGAATTCAAATATCCATGTCTGGAGAATATCCATAGGCAGACGAGCCTGGAGAGCTATACTCCATAGGATTGCAAAGAGACAGGTGTGATGGAAGCAACTTAGCACACATGCATAGTATTTATGTTTCTAACTTTTTGAGGACTCTCCATGTTCTTTCCCACAGTGGGTGTACAACATTCCATTCCCATCAACAGTGCACAAGGGTTTCCTTTTCTCCTCATTCCTGTTTAATAATTGCTGCCTTGATCATATACTATGACACACACACACATACACACACATACAGATTCCTTTTATATTTAATGCTATTCGTTTTAGAAAACTTGGGTTATTTAATTACTTGCTGCTCACTTTTCTCATCTAATAATACAAGTTGAAGCATGCTATAAGACAAATATTAGAGATTTAACTCACATTTTAAGTGTATATTGAACCTATTACTTAAATATCAGAAGTCTCTTCATATGTTTTTATTACAGTCAATCGATTTTCCACTCTTTTATATTTTACATAATTTTCTCATACATATCATCAGGTTCATTAATTTGTGTCTTTACTTGTAATTTTGTATTTTCAGTATGGATTAATAAGAAATATTTATTTTTCTTTTATAAAATTATTCTCATTCTCTAGTTCTTTTTCAAACCTTGTTCTTTTCTTTATCATGTCCTTTCCATTCAACAACTTTAAAGAATTCCACTTTGGTTATATTGTTTTTATAGGCTCATCATGTTGCTTTTTGTGAACTTAAGTTACTGAGTTTGCCAAATCTTCTGTTTGTTCTATCTTTTTCTCACTTATGGTGGTCTGTTTCTCTGTGTGTTTAATTATCTTAATTATAAGTTCATCTTAAGTATAAATTAATTTTAACACTGTGGGATTCTCGGGGATATTGTTGAAGTTTCTCCCCATAGAAGTTTTGACTTTTGTTTTAAGTGCACTATGTGTATCACTTTACTGTGACAAAAGGAAAGTCAATGTGAATACTTTAAAAAATATTATCTTGGTTTAGAATTCTCTGTAGCACTTAGGCAAAGTATATATGGAGTACAGATCAGTGAGAGAAGTTTAAATTTTTTCTCAAGGGAATTTTTCATCCTACTCAAATCCAGAATAAAAATAAATCTCAGTTCAGATACCTCTAGATCCTTCAAGTAAGAGTTCAATTTCTGTCGATTTAAGAGATGACACTGGGGAAATTGGTAAGGGTTTATCCACCTAAGGCAGGAAGAAGAAGAAAACCAACAAAGGCTGAGTCATCAACCAGATTGCCACTTTGGACAAATTGAACTCATTCTTGGCTGGGCAACTCTAGGAGGAGGTGTAGAGCAGTTAGCAATGAATGAGGAAGTAGGTATATTTATCTGCCAACTCCCCATCTATCACTGACTGAGGGCTCCTCTGGGGGTCCTTGCTCCACTTCTAGAATTTACAGCTATGATTGTGCAGGACCAGGTTGGAGGGGGGAAAAAAATGTCCTTAGGCAAATTATAACAGGTGTTAGTTGTAAGCAGTCTTATGTGTACAGACCAGTGCCAAGAAGATTGACTTATTTATCAGTAAAGTCTGACAAACCACTCTTGTCATCTCTCTGGGTTAGTGGGTAGAGTGATTATGTTTTCGTTTCACTAGACTTGTAGTTTGGAGAAGGCAACCACTCCAGAACTCTTGCCTGGACAATCCCGTGGACGGAGGAGCTTGGGAGGTTGCAGTCCATGGGGTCGCTGAGAGTCAGACAAGACTGAACGTCTTCACATTCACTTTTCACTTTTCACTTTCATGCATTGCAGAAGGAAATGGCAACCCACTCCAGTGTTCTTGCCTGGAGAATCCCAGGGCAGGGGAGCCTGGTGGGCTGCTGTCTATGGGGTCGCACAGAGTCAGACACGACTGAAGCGACTTAGAAGCAGCAGCAGCATCAGACTGCTGTAGTTGTTGGAGGATCTTGACGCTCATTCTGTGTTGTGGTAAAACCTGACTTGAATCTTTAGTCGTTATAAGGTTCAACTAACCTTCCAGGGTTGCTGTAATGTCAGCTGACCTTCTTACTGCTTTGGCTTTCAGCTTTCATTTTGCAACTGACACCTGAAAATTATTTATTTGTTGTATATTAAACCATAGATTTCAAAATATTTGTGTATGGTAACCAATTATGCTTTAGTATCTCTAGTTGTTTAGAGTGAAAGCATTTGCTGCTACTCAAGTTTATTGAAAATAGAAGTCCCTCACTCTTTTCAATAGCTACTTAGTATTTTCTGGTATAAAATGTATTTAATCATTCACAGAGTAATAGGCATTTATTTTTTATAGCCTTTCCATGCAAACATAGTCCCACATAATACATCTTTGCATGTAATTTTTTCAATAATATTATTCTCTTTGGGATAACATTCCTGGAATGGTAGTACTTTGTTAAATGTTGTTCACATTTTAAAATTTTGATAGAATACTACTCTACTAAATTTAAAAATGCAATTTATGTTTATCCTATGATACATACTGAATAAATCATTTGTTATATGGATATCAGTAAATGTATGTGTGTGTGTGTATGTATATATACACATTGATTTATTTTATTTCATCAGGTCCTTGAAGAAAGCAGCAATTTATTCCATCTTTCTTTTGTACAGAAAATAATTATAAAATAAATAAAATAAGAAGGAAAGCACAGAAGTCTAAAATCAGAAATCTAAAATCTTTTATGTAAGGCAAACCAAGAAAGTTGAGATTAAAAGCACCATCATTCAGACACAGAGAAGGGAGATAAATTCTCCCAACTAAAACTAACTCCATGCATGGGGTCACTCAGATATCTAGTGTGAATCCTTAGGAAACCATAACTTGAGGTCACAGCTTCCTGGAGACATCAGTATGGTAATTAGAACATGCTCATGAAATCAGATGAAATAACTGCTTCCTAGGAATTTGATAAATTCTGCCTCTCAAAATGCATAGTGTCTAAGTTATCTTGGGAATGCTTGAGTTCACAGAGTTCAGAAACTGTTGACTGAACAGACTTCGCTAAAATCAACCTGGTTTATCTCTTAAAATAAGCTGCTATTTCTGATATATACCAAGTGACAAAGATCTCCCAAGCTATGTGTCACTATGGTTGCTGCATTTGCAATCTTTCTACGTGAACTGAGAACAAGTTACTTTAGACAAAAATGACCAACTTTTATTATCATGTGATTTTATTACATTAAAATACTGTTCTCCTCATATTCATCTTTAAATAATAAAAATAAGATATCTGTTTGAATAAAAACTATAACTAACATAAAATATTACCATCACATATTATCAATTCAAAATTTATTTCAAGTAGAGACCATAGTGAATCTTTGTTTATATTATTTTGAAGAAAATTGTTTGAATATATGTCTAATATAAAGGTTGTAGCGGGAATGCTTAAGATTAGCAAAACAGATAATTTTTATTCATTCCAAAACCTTATTTTGTACAGATTTTTTTTTACCAAAGAAAAACACTTACTTTTATGTATTTTTAAAGATACTGAAAAATAAAATAGCAGTCATGTTTTTCTAGTTTATATAAATGCTTTAAAGTTGAAGAAAGGTCTCTAATAGTACAAATATTTGCTCAGTGAAAACAAATTTCCATCAAGTAATTCTAATTAATAAAATTTTGATTATCAAATTATGAGAAGCAAATTTTGTTTTGAGTGAGAATGCTTCACTTATACCCAGTTTGCTGTAAAATCAAAATTTATTGTGATTGGGGTTGATTATTATATTTTCCAGTAAAGTTTAATTTCTCTGGTGTTGTTTGGGAAGGTCAAGTATACCACTATCTTTTAGTAATTGATAGAAGTTATGCTTTGTCACTTTTTCCTAACCCTTTGTCAAAGTGCAAGAAAAAATAATTCAATAGAAATTTCCTGAAATTTCCAGAAATTAATATGGCAGCAAATAAGTTCTTTGTCCACTATAAGAATTATTTTAACTTTCAGAGCATGTTTGACATATTGTCCTAGATTATATTTTTGCATATAAAGTACTTAGGAGAAGAGACTATCTCTTAAATGGTTTAGTATCCTTGCTTCACCCAGGGTATCAGCAAGGGTTTTCCACATACTGCAAAATAATATATGTTTATTGCAATTATACCAGTGTTAATTATCATGGGCTGGGCAGCAAGATTCATCAAGAACCCCAAAAGCAACTGTATCAATGCTTGTATTTTCTTATAATTTGGGAAATAATCTCTGGCCCAGGAAACATCATTGTGGTAAAAGCAACTTTATTAGGCTTCCCTGGTAGCTCAGCTGGTAAAGAATCTGCTTGCAATGCAGGATATCCCAGTTCGATTACTGAGTTGGGAAGATCTGCTGGAGAAAGGATAGGCTACCCATGTCAGTATTCTTGGGCTTCCCTGGTGGATCAGTTGGTAAAGAATCTGCCTGCAATGTGGGAGACCTGGGTTTGATCCCTGACTTAGGAAGTCCCGTGGAAAAGGTAACACTGTGTTTACATATATTACTCTTGTAATCTTTAGAGCCTTTCTATTGTGTAGAAATTATTATTAAAATCATCCCCTAATTTTACAGCTGAATAAATTGAGGTTTAAAGAGATTGAATAATTTATTTAAAGCCAGATAACCTCTAAATGATGAAGCCAGAATTTGAATGTAGGCATTCTGAATCCAGAGTCCAGATTCATACTCACTATTTAATGATACAACTTTACCACTTCTTTATCTTCTTTGAGACCCTCTTGCAATTCCAGAGTTAAGGGGGTTTAATGACAAATTTTAAGTCAGACTGTAACATACATTAAGAAGAAATAGCATTGACTAAATAATCTAACAAATACAAGCGTTGAAGTTTTATTATGTTTTGATCAATCACTTATGCTCTGTTCCTTCTATGCATCTGGTATCGTATCATAGCACGTCAGAAGAAATGAAATACTCTGAGAAAAATAAAGAAAAGAAGGATGATAGGAAATGTTGGGAGTGGTTCATAAATGGTAAATTAAATGATACAATTTAAAATGGGATGGATAAGAAAGCAACTCATATTTCAGCAAAGACCAAAAAGATAGTTACGTTAAAATCTGTATTGTTATCCATATGATTTATCTAACCATCATTTATTAAATATTTAATATGTACTGTTGCTGTATCCCAATATGATTTGTACCCTCATGTGCGCATTTGTGCTCACTCAGTCAGTGTCCGATACTCTGCGACCCTATAGACTGTAGCCCATAGGTTCCTCTATCCATGGAATTTTCCAGGCAAGAATACTGGAACAGGTTGCCATTTCCTACTCTCCAGGGGACCTTCCTGACCCAGGGATTGAACCCATGTCTCTTGCATCCTCTGCATTGGCAGGCAGATTCTTTACCACTGTGCCACCTGTGAAGCCCTTCCTACCTTCATTAGTCAGTTCAGTTCAGTCGCTCAGTCATGTCCAAGTCTTTGCGACCCCATGAATCACAGCACGCCAGGCCTCTCTGTCCATCACCAACTCCCGCAGTTCACTCAGACTCACGTCCATCAAGTCAGTGATGCCATCAAGCCATCTCATCCTCTGTCGTCCCCTTCTCTTCCTGCCCCCAATCCCTCCCAGCATCAGAGTCTTTTCCAATGAGTCAGCTCTTCGCATGAGGTGGCCAAAGTACTGGCGTTTCAGCTTTAGCATCATTCCTTCCAAAGAAATCCCAGGACTGATCTCCTACAGAATGGACTGGTTGGATCTCCTTGCAGTTCAAGGGACTCTCAAGAGTCTTCTCCAACACCACAGTTCAAAGCCATCAATTCTCTGGCGCTCAGCCTTCTTCACAGTCCAACTCTCACATCCACACATGACCACTGGAAAAACCATAGCCTTGACTAGATGGACCCTCATAGATATTACCGAATAGTTGCAAATAAATGTAAAGTTGAAATTTTGACAAGTGATGGTAATGAGGCTCTATGGAAGAGACCTGAATTAAATTCACAGAAATGTGGGACTGAAGGAATGGAGAGAGATGGTGCTATAATCTGGAGAAAGCTTCTTTTGAGGAAGAGGTGCCTGAGCTGAGTGAGATCTGATGATAAATAAAACAAAACTAAGTAGAGAAGGACACAGGAGGTATGTATAGTACACAGAGGTCAAAAGAGTATTTTCAGTGAAAAACAGACTGTGCAAAGAGCCTGTTGCTAAGGCAGTATAACTTAGATGCTGGAAACCAGAGTGGCTGGAGCACAAAGCCTGAGGCAGAGTGGGTACTATAAGGTAGCAAAGCAGGCAGTGCTATTGACATTGATGTTCAATTGTGTTGTACATTTTCAACCTCAAATCTACTTTATTATGGCATTCTCATATTTTCCATTTGAGGTAGAAAAAATTCAAATGATTGCTCAAATTCTACAACCAATAAAGATAGGATTAAATTCTAGGTCTGAGCCTTTTCTCTAATTTAATCTAAAGATTGAGTTTAATAGCATATTTTATATTTTTTCCATTATACATGGGCAATAATAATTGATTTTATATATACAACAGATGTGTAAAATGGTTTAGCTTTTAGTTTGAAAGTATAGATACAACTAGTTATCAGAGCCTGGGCCTTGAAAATCCTAGGGTTAGTGCTGGCCTGCTAGTAGGCAGGACTGAGTCGCTAGGTCCCTAGATGCTCTGGCTGGTTGGGCCAAGGACTGGTGTCCCCTCGTTAGTGGGTGAAGCTGGATTGCAGCACTAACAGTCTACAGAGAGAGTTCCAAAATGTCATTTGCCAGCATCATTGTCCTTTTGGTAGAACAAATTCCCCCAAATGGGCACCATCAGCATCTATGTTGCCAGGGAGAGTTCCAGTTATCTCCAGCTTCTCCAGAGGCTCTCCAAGATCAGCAACTGGCTCTCACTCAGGCTCATTTCAAATTACTACCTCTGTGCTGAGTGTTGGGGTGTGTGAGATATCATGTGTGCCCTGTCAGAGAAGAATCTCTGTTTCTTACAAACTTCTGGCTTTCTCATACTCAAGCTCTGAAGGCTTTCAAAGTCAGATGTTCTGGTTGCTCACCTTCCCAGTGAAATATCTTCAGGCTGGGGAGTTACTATCGGGCACAGACCCCTCCCTTCCTGGGGAGAATCTCTGCAATTGTGATTGTCTTCCTTTTTGTGGCTTGCCTACCTAGGGGGAATAGATCTTGAGGAAATCTGTCTTTGGCCTTCCTACCCATGTCAGGGTGGTTTCTTCTTTATATCTTTAATAGTAGACCTTTTCTACTAGTCTTAGGTCTTCTTGTTGATAGTTGCTCTGTAAATAGTTGTAATTTTGGTGTGCTCATGGAAAGAGGTGAGCTCAGGGTCTTTCTGTGCTGTCACCCTGGCTGCTTTGAGATTGCTACTCATTTCCTATGCCTGTTTGTTTGAATTATTCTCCATCCTGGCTCAAGAACTGATAACTTTTTAAAAGATATTTCTCAGGGCTGAATTTCTCACTACTGGAATTTTATGCTCCAGCTCAGGCAATCTGCAGTCTGAGTGTGGTGTGTTATATCTACTCTGCTTTCCACAAGTGCGGTAGAAATTCTGTTTTCTCCTAAGGTGCCTCATTATTTTGTTTCAGCACAACTACTAAGAAAAGAATCCATCCTATAAATGTGGTCTATGAACCAGCAGCAGCATCAAGGAACCAGGATTATTTATGGTCTATAAGTCTGAACTGTTGCTATGTATTGACTCATTTAAATGTGTTGCTGAGGTTGCCCCCTATCTGCTCTACAAATTCATTTAATTATGATATATCTTTAAGAAGTGACGGGCTTCCCTGGTGGCTCAGAGGTTAAAGTGTCTGCCTCCAATGTCAGAGGCCTGAGTTCAATCCCAGGGTCGGGAAGATCCCCTGGAGAAGGAAATGGTAACCCACTCCAGTACTCTTGCCTGGAGAATCCCATGGACAGAGAAGCCTGGTATGCTGCAGTCCATGGGGTCGCAAAGAGTCAGACACGACTGAGCCACTTCACTTTCACTTAAGAAGTGACAGAAACATCTGGAGGCATTTTCAACTTGAGCTTGCTCAGTAGTCTCCTTTTACAGGTGAAAAATTCCAAACCTGAGTCTTAGAAATTATTTTTGGGAAAATTTGATTTTAGATTGTTATTTTTAACTTATCATGGGGATTACTTTTGTATGGCTCATCTGAAGGAATTCCTCCCTCACTTAATACCATCAAACAATTCTTTAAAACTTCAATGTAAAGTTATAGGAACTCATAAAACACAAGTACACATATGCCTGAAATGAATTCATATTCTCTCTAAAAATGAATCCCCAGAATGAAATAAAACAATATCACAAACACAGAATATGTGTGACTTTGCTATTTTAGGAAAATTTCAAGCTTAAGTTTCTAAATCTTTAGAGTATAGTTGTTTCTAATTCAAGATAGTTTTTAACTATTCTATTTTAAAGATTGCATGAAAAACAATAAAGTGTATTTGTTCATAATTCTCTGGCTTACTAATGACTTTTTCTTCTTTTTTCTTAAACAATTTGATTAAGTTTCAGCTCAGTTCAGTCGCTCAGTCGTGTCCGACTCTTTGCGACCCCATGAATCGCAGCATGCCAGGCCTCCCTGTCCATCACCAACTCCCAGAGTTCACTCAGACTCACGTCCATTGAGTCAGTGATGCCATCCAGCCATCTCATCCTCTGTCATCCCCTTCTTCTCCTGCCCTCAATACCTCCCAACATCAAAGTCTTTTCCAATGAATCAACTCTTCGCATGAGGTGGTCAAAGTATGGAAATTTCAGCTTTAGCATCATTCCTTCCAAAGAAATCCCAGGGCTGATCTCCTTTAGAATGGACAGGTTGGATCTCCTTGCAGTCCAAGGGACTCTCAACAGTCTTCTCCAACACCACAGTTCAAAGCCATCAATACTCTGGCGCTCAGCCTTCTTCACAGTCCAACTCTCATATCCATACATGACCACTGGGAAAACCATAGGCTTGACTAGACGGAGCTTAGTCGGCAAAGTAATGTGTCTGCTTTTGAATATGCTATCTAGGTTGGTCACAACTTTTCTTCCAAGGAGTAAGCATCTTTTAATTTCATGGCTGCAGTCACCATCTGCAGTGATTTTGGAGCCACAAAAAATAAAGTCTGACCCTGTTTCCACTGTTTTCCTATCCATTTCCCATGGAGTGATGGGACCGGATGCCATGATCTTCATTTTCTGAATGTTGAGCTTAAAGCCAACTTTTTCACTCTCCTCTTTTACTTTCATCCAGATGCTTTTTAAGGGTGGTGTCATCTGCATATCTGAAGTTATTGATATTTCTCCTGGTAATCTTGATTCCAGCTTGTGTTTCTTCCAGTCCAGCATTTCTCATGATGTACTCTGATTAAGTTTACTTTTGAATAATATATGTAAGCAACAACCAATGATATTGGTTATTGGTTTATAAAATATTGATTAATATTATACATACAAATTATATATAATGAATTTGTATATTTTTAAATATTGAACAATATTTATCTTTTTAAAATACTGGTACTATTTGTAAAATAGAAAATAATATATTTAGAAAATATTGAATAATATTATATACAGAAACTATTATAATGAATATATGTATCACTCTATCATTTTGGCTATTTATTTCCTCAATCACTCTTTATGTTATAATGTACATCTTACTTTTTTCTCCTCACGACTTTAGTACTATAATTGTTCCATATGTTTTTGGCCTTGCATATAATCTCAACAGCTTGCATTTATGTAGTAATCCAAAAATATATTCCTTCATATTGGTATTTATTATATTATTCTCAATGAGATAAGGACATTTTCATCCTTTGTATTAAATATTTGAATATAAGATTTTTTTATATTATTTCAGTGATTTTTTGTGAGCTCGATAGAAATAATGTGGGTTTCTTATCAGTTCCAAATTTCTGAGCTCTCCTATTATCTGTCTAATATTTATATCACCTTGCTCTTGGAATGTTTCAGTACCACACATTGTAATGAGCAGTACAGGAAACATTTCAGTTTAGGAGTCCATATAATAACCTTCTCATACAATATAAATAAACACAGTAGGGTAAAAATTTAAAAGCTCCAGTGAAGATGGTGCTTTTCAATGAGATTGCTCTAAAAATAATTCATATTAAGAAAACTAACACATTTAGAAACACAGTAAATATATTTTTAAGTTACAAGAATCCAGAGAAAGACAAATATGATCCTATGCTTAGATATTCAGAGAAAAAATGTTTCTCAGCAGTAAGAAAGTCTAAATAAATTTTACTTTTTAATACAAATGAAAATTCCTGTCCTTTAATCAATATTTATTGAATGCCTACTGTATATCAGATACCATCCTACATATTAAAGATAGAATAGTAGTCAAATTAAGAATTATCTTTACAATGGAGCTTACAGTATAAAATATTAAATGGTTATGGGTTAGTAGATGATGAAATATATATTTCTGTTATCATTTGCATTTATTATTAAGCTTACAGTTTAAAAGATAAGCATTCAGTAGCTGTTCAGAAGTTTCTAATTTGGGCAGGCTAGGGCTTCCCGGGTAGCTCAGATTGTAAAGAATCCTCCTGTAATATTAGAGACGTGAATTCAATTCCTGGGTTGGGAAGATCCCCTGGAG
Organism: Ovis aries; assembly: GCF_016772045.2. NCBI lineage: Eukaryota > Metazoa > Chordata > Mammalia > Artiodactyla > Bovidae > Ovis > Ovis aries. The sequence goes on from NC_056075.1 coordinate 1,995,879, forward strand.
GAGGGCATGCAACTCACTCCAGTATTCTTGTCTGGAGAGTACCCACCGATAGAGGAGCCTGGTGGGTTACAGTCCACGGGGTCACAAATAGTTGGACATGACTCAGCACAACACAGGTAAAGGCAAGAAATCAGTTGAAGCGTCTTGACCTGGGCTGGAGGATATATTTTCAGAATGGTTTATTCACTTGGCTGGCAGGTTGATACTGGCTGTTACACAGAAGCAAAACTGAAGCTATCATTGAGGGGCATTGATTCTACTCCATGTGATCTTCTCCACATGGTTGTAGAAGGTTCTTCACAGTAAGGCCCTAGCTTCCATGGGATGAAGGAGAAACTGCCAAACTTCCTTAATGTTTTAGGCTCAGAGGACCCAGAATGTCACTTTCTGTACATTCTATTTCTCAAAGCACTTACAGGCTCCTCTTGAAGGAAATAGATAAGATGGGGTAGTTTGAGTCTATTTTTAGAAACATATGTTGGTTGGTGGAGAGTGCATAGTCTAAATCCTAAGGGGTGTCTATATACTGGGGGCATTGAAAGAAGTCTAGCATAGCTAAGTATAGTAAGCTGATACTGGATATTTGCCCCCTGCAAGAACTCATAGGGTTGAAGAAGAAATTAATTCTTTTTTTTTTTTGAGAATAATCAGAGGTTATGAAACGTTTTATTAAGAAAAAGCCCTATGAGTGGTCCTTTGAGAAATGGTGGAGTCAGGTAAGTAAGATCATAGGATATCACAGCTGGCTGGAAAGAGAATGAAGATAGTTGCATGAAAATAGAAAAAAATAAGTCTGTAAATTACACAACCATTTATAATTAGAATTAATAAAACTAAGTGATTCTTTTGATATGGATAGATGAATGAGTCTGAGGAATCAAGAACAATTACTGGGTTTCCAGTTAAGAAGCAAAGTGCTCTTTACTGAAAAAACAAAAACAAAAATAAAAATCTTCTTTTTAGAATAGCAAGCGTTCATATGGATGTGAACAATTTCATGTTTGGTTAGGTATGTTTAACTGTTTACATAAACATGGAATTTAGAAATGAGGTCTGGCTTGAAATATAGCTTTGAAAACTGTACAAATATAGACTACATGTTTAAAATGGTTATTAAATTGGCTACAATGAGAATGCTTATATTGAGAGAAAGACCAGAGTGAACAGAAAAAGGAAATGGGAAAAGATTTGAGGAACTACAAAATTTTGATTAGAGTTCAGAAAAGGTAGCTGAATAAAGATAGGCTAGAAGTGATGGAAGAAACTTTTAAAGAAACTTCACAATTGTTTTTAATTTAAAATAAAGGGAAAACACTTTAAGAGTAGATATAAATGCATTCATGAGATTAGCCAAGTAGTGCTAGGATGGTATCACAGGCATTTCATTAATAAGCATAGAGGATCAGAATGAAAAAAAATGTATTGGCCTCACTGTATTTTTCTTACTTCTTCCAATAATTTCTTGATTATTATATTCCATAGTCATCCAAATGGCTTCTTTGAAAAATAACTATTAAAATTTAGAGCAAGATTAGCAAAGAGTGATCACTAATGAAGAAAATATAAAAATTACATTATGTAGAAGAAAGAAGTAAAACAAACTTGATAGAAATATAGAAAAAAGGGGATATTTTCAAATGTTAGGAAAGCTGATTAGTGGAAGAAAGATTAGATTTATTCATATAACCACAAGGAATCTTACTAGCCACACAAAAATTGTCATCATAGGTATCTGACTTGTGCTTAATATTAAAAAAGAATATTTTTATATCTAGACTACTTTTAATATGCTATTAATTTAGATATTAGGTTAGAATGAGTAATTCAATTACCAAATAAAACAAACTTTCAGGCAAAGATTTTTTCTTTTTAATGGAATAAGACATTTGGTTGAGAGGCCATTCCAGTTTTCTTGATTGAAGATTAGTGAACTACTGAATTTTTAAATATGACACAATATGAATATCCTTAAAAGTTTTTACACAAAGCTACAACCACAAAAATATTGTATTATTCTTACTGATACTGCCAGGCACTAGAATATGGTGCTTTTGCAAAATGGTAGATCAAAGACTCACAAAACTGTGGTAGTACAGAGCTTTTTGGTTGCAGATAGGTTGTTGCCAAACAAAGCATCATTTATAGTGTATGCTTCATTCCTTACTTATGACTTCCAACTTGACTAGTGACTATTTCCTGCTCACAACAGAGGTCTATATTTTGCACCCAGCAGCAGTGATGGGAGGATCTTACTTCAGCAGGGCAGCAGTTTCTTTCGTGGCTGGTCTTATGGCATGGTTTTGTTAGTCCACTTAGGAAAGTCAGCCTAGAGTGTTTTACTACAGTCCTCCCGGTAATTCTATAATCCACCCTGAATTAATTCCCCTTCTACTTATGCTAACCATAATGCATATTGCTTCTTATACTTAATAGATTCCTCATACTATATTTAAGGGCAACTAGAATCTCTTCAAGAAAATTAGAGATACCAAGGGAATATTTCACACAAAGATGGGCTCGATAAAGAACAGAAATGGTATGGACCTAACAGAAGCAGAAGATATGAAGAAGACGTGGCAAGAATACACAGAAGAACTGTACAAAAAAGATCTTCATGACTCAGATAATCACGATGGTGTGACCACTCATCTAGAGCCTGACATCCTGGAATGTGAAATCAAGTGGGCCTTAGAAAGCATCACTACAAACAAAGCTAGTGGAGGTGATGGAATTCCAGTAGAGCTATTTCAAATCCTGAAAGATGATGCTGTGAAAGTGCTGCACTTAATACGTCAGCAAATTTGGAAAACTCAGCAGTGGCCACAGGACTGGAAAATGTCAGTTTCCATTCCAATCCTAAAGAAAGGCAATGCGAAAGAATGCTCAAACTACCACACAATTGCACTAATCTCACATGCTAGTAAAGTAACACTCAAAATTCTCCAAGCTTCAGCAATACATGAACCGTGAACTTCCTGATGTTCAAGATAGCTTTAAAAAAGGCAGAGGAACCAGATATCAAATTGCCAACATCCCCTGGATCATGGAAAAAGCAAGAAAGTTCCAGAAAAACATCTATTTTTGCTTTATTGACTATGCCAAAGCCTTTGACTGTGAGGATCACAATAAACTGTGGAAAATTCTGAAAGAAATGGGAATACAGACCACCTGACCTGCCTCTTGAGAAACCTATATGCAGGTCAGGAAGCAACAGTTAGAACTGGACATGGAACAACAGACTGGTTCCAAATAGGAAAAGGAGTACGTCAAGGCTGTATATTGTCACCCTGCTTATTTAACTTATATGCAGAGTACATCATGAGAAACACTGGACTGGAAGAAACACAAGCTGGAATCAAGATTGCCGGGAGAAATATAAATAACCTCATATATGCAGAAGACACCACCCTTATGGCAGAAAGTGAAGAGGCACTAAAAAGCCTCTTGATGAAAGTGAAAGAAGAGAGTGAATAAGTTGGCTTAAAGCTCAACATTCAGAAAACGAAGATCATGGCATCCGGTCCCATCACTTCATGGGAAATAGATGGGGAAACAGTGGAAACAGTGTCAGACTTTATCTTTTGGGACTCCAAAATCACTGCAGATGGTGATTGCACCATGAAATTAAAAGACGCTTACTCCTTCGAAGAAAAGTTATGATCAACCTAGATAGCATATTCAAAAGCAGAGACATTACTTTGCCAACAAAGGTCCGTCTAGTCAAGGCTATGGTTTTCCCAGTGGACATGTATGGATATGAGAGTTGGACTGTGAAGAAGGCTTAGCGCCAAAGAATTGATGCTTCTGAACTGTTGTGTTGGAGAAGACTCTTGAGAGTCCCTTGAACTGCAAAAACATCCAACCAGTCTATTCTGAAGGAGATCAGCCCTGGGATTTCTTTGGAAAGAATGATGCTAAGCCTGAAACTCCAGTACTTTGGCCACTTCACACGAAGAATTGACTCATTGGAAAAGTCTCTGATGCTAGGAGGGATTGGGGGCAGGAGGAGAAGGGGACGACTGAGGATGAGATGGCTGGATGGCATCACTGACTCGATGGATGTGAGTCCGGGTGAACTCCAGGAGTTGGTGATGGACAGGGAGGCCTGGTGTGCTGTGATTCATGGGGTCGCAAAGAGTCGGATACGACTGAGTGACTGGACTGAACTGAGAAGCCATATTAAAAAGCGGAGACATTACTTTACCAAGAAAATTCCATCCAGACAAAGCTATGGTTTTTCCAGTAGTCATATTTGGATCTGAGAGTTGGACTATAAAGATAGCTGAAAACCAAAGAATTGATGTTTTTGAACTGCAGTGTTGGAGAAGACTCCTCAAAGTTCCTTGGACTGCAAGGAGATCCAACCAGTCCATCCTAAAGGAGACCAGTCCTGGGTGTTCATTGGAAGGACTGATGTTGAAGCTGAAACTCTAATACTTTGGCCATCTGATGTGAAGACCTGACTCATTTGAAAAGACCCTGATGTGGGAAAGATTGAGGGCAGGAGGAGAAGGGGACGACAGAGCATGAGATGGTTTGATGGCATCACTGACTCAATGGACTTGGATTTGGGTGGACTCTGGGAGTTGGTGATGGACAGGGAGGTCTGGTGTGCTGCAGTTCATGGGTTTGCAAAGAGTTGGACATGACTGAGCAACTGAACTGAACTGAACTGAAGAAGAAAGGTGTAAATGTTAGTCAGCTCTTCTTAAAGATACATTGTTGGAACAGACAAATATTTCCCTTTGATAATTGTATACTAATCTGTTGGATTTTTGACCAAGAGAAATATGTATTTATTTTGATGCATACTATCACTGACTAAACTAGAACTAGAAGGAAATCTTCACAATATTAAAATAATGAAGTTTATTTACAATATCTTGTTATAAAAATAGTACGTTCTCATACAGTGTGCTCTGCTAAGTCACTTTAGTCGTGACTGACTCTGTGAAACCCTATGGACTGTAGATTGCCAGGATCCTCTGTCCATGGGATTCTCCAGGCAAGAATCCTTGAGCCAGTTGCCATGCCCTCCTCCAGGGAATCGTCCTGACCCAGGAATCGAACCCATGTCTCCTACATCTGTGGCATTGACAGGTGGGTTGTTTACCACTAGTGCCACCTCAAAATATGGAATAATTTGGAAGTCAAGTGTGCTTTAAAATTCAGTTTTGATACTGCAGTCAAGTACTTTCTTGCCCTGTGTTTTCTTAATTTAAAAACAACACACATTTATCTTTGCCTGGATAAGACACAATGGTGAGGACAGGACCTCATTCTCTTTTTCCTATTAATGCTTTTCCTTGTGGTCTGACCTGTGACCTTAGTTTTGACCTGGATTTATTTTCCTGGCCTTTCTGGCCTCTTATTAGCAACTGTTTGCTGATTCTCATGTATATATCTTTTATTTAGCAACCTGATGGAATTCTGTATTCTTTCCTTACAGGAGGAACCCCTTCTTGTTGATTAGTCAGTCTCATTGCATTCCTACCCTGCTTAACTTTTATTTTCATTGATGAAATAGGAAAAACAGTAACTACTTTTCCCAATATTGCAAAGTTATTCCAATGATCAAATGAAATGACTAATTCAAATGGAGTTAATATTGGGTAACAGGAACTCTGCAGGACACCAGCATAACTGAATTCTGGTTGCTGCCTCCAAATGAAGAAGGAAAACATGCACATATTTCTCAAACTTCATGGATTTATCCTGATGTGGATGTGTTCTTTATTTATTCTCTTCTTCCAACTTCCAATGGAGTGGATTAATGTGAAAATGAGATTCTTTGTAATGGATAGAAATCTTTACTAACTAATTTTTCCCCATGTTAGGAAATGGACCCAGGAGCAGTCACACGGGGTGAGTAATGGTTCCTTTCACAGTATTTTGGCTCTATCATCAGAATTTGCAAACATCTTGCAATTGAGAAAGGGAAACAACAAGTCCAATGAGTCCATCTTAATTCTCCTCAGCAGACTCCATAATGCAGATAGTAATAATTTCTAACTCTATTTTCTATTTTGTTTTGTAGATGGAGAGTAGCTGGAAATGTCTCCATTTAGAAATTGAAAATACACTTTAGGAGACATGTCTTGTAAGTGCTTACAATCACCAATTATTATTTTTTGAGCAATTTCATAAGGGATATGCCAAGGAAATATAATACAAAAGTATGACTAATTACCTGTAAAATTATTCTTAGTATTGTTGAAACTAGTAAAAAACTGGATTCACCCTAATTATTCAGCAATAAGAGATTGTTAAAATAATATATGAAACATCTAAATAATGAAATACTATTCAGTTCAGTCGCTCAGTCATGTCCGACTCTTTGCGACCCCATGAATCGCAGCACACCAGGCCTCCCTGTCCATCATCAACTCCCGGAGTTCACTCAGACTCACATCCATCGAGTCAGTGATGCCATCCAGCCATCTCATCCTCAGTCGTCCCCTTCTCTTCCTGCCCCCAATCCCTCCCAGCATCAGAGTATTTTCCAATGAGTCAACTCTTCACATGAAGTGGCCAAAGTACTGGAGTTTCAGCTGTACTATCATTCCTTCCAAAGAAATTCCAGGGCTGATCTCCTTCAGAATGGACTGGTTGGATCTCCTTGCAGTCCAAGGGACTCTCAAAAGTCCTCTCCAACACCACACTTCAAAAGCATCAATTCTTCGGCACTCAGCCTTCTTCACAGTCCAACTCTCACATCCATACATGACCACTGGGAAAACCATAGCCTTGACTAGAAGGACCTTTGTTGGCAAAGTAATGTCTCTGCTTTTGAATATGCTATCTAGGTTGGTCATACCTTTTCTTCGAAGGAGTAACCGTCTTTTAATTTCATGGCTGTAGTCACCATCTGCAGTGATTTTGGAGCCCCCAAAAATAAAGTCTGACACTGTTTCCACTGTTTCCCCATCTATTTCCCATGAAGTGATGGGACCAGATGCCATGATCTTCGTTTTCTGAATGTTGAGCTTTAAGCCAACTTTTTCATTCTCCTCTTTCACTTTCATCAAGAGGCTTTTTAGTGCCTCTTCACTTTCTGCCATAAGGGTGGTGTCATCTGCATATATGAGGTTATTGATATTTCTCCCTGTAATCTTGATTCCAGCTTGTGCTTCTTCCAGTCCAGCGTTTCTCATGATGTACTCTGCATATAAGGTAAATAAGCAGGGTGGCTATATACAGCCTTGATGTACTCCTTTTCCTATTTGGAACCAATCTGTTCTTCCATGTCCAGTTCTAACTGCTGCTTCCTGACCTGCATATAGGTTTCTCAAGAGGCAGGTCAGGTAGTCTGGTATTCCCATCTCTTTCAGAATTTTCCACAGTTTATTGTGACCACCCAGTCAAAGGCTTTGGCATAGTCAATAAAGCAGAAATAGATGTTTTTTTCTGGAACTTTCTTGTTTTTTCCATGATCCAGGAGATGTTGGCAATTTGATCTCTGGCTCCTCTGCCTTTTCTAAAACAGCTTGAATATCTGAAAGTTCACAGTTCACATATTGCTGAAGCCTGACTTGGAGAGTTTTGAGCATTACTTTACTAGCGTGTGAGATGAGCGCAATTGTTCGGTAGTTTGAGCATTCTTTGGCATTGCCTTTCTTTGGGACTGGAATGAAAACTGACATTTTCCAGTCCTGTGGCCACTGCTGAGTTTTTTAAATTTGCTGGCGTATTTAGTGCAGCACTTCCACAGCATCATCTTTCAGGATTTTAAATAGCTCAACTGGAATCCCATCACTTCCACTAGCTTTGTTCATAGTGATGCTTTCTAAGGCCCATTGACTTCACATTCCAGGATGTTAGGCTTAGCTATTAAATCATTTTTAATAGAAAAAAAGATCCTACTTATACAAAACATAAATAGACTCAGACATAGAAAACAAACTTATGGTTACCAAAGGATGGGGGGTAAATTAGAAGCTTGGGATTAAAGTTTATACACTGTGATATATAAAACAGATAGCCAACAAGGACCTACTAGATAGTACAGGAAATGATACTCAATATCTTGTAATAATCTATAATGGAAAATAATTTTAATATATACATATAATGGAATCACTTTGCTGTATACCTTAAACTGATATTATAAATCAACTATATTTCAATAATTTTTTTAAATGAGAGCACACTATATAACTATTTAATGGTGTTTAGATCAACCTAGATAGCATATTGAAAAGCAGAGACATTACTTTGCCGACTGAGGTGCGTCTAGTCAAGGCTATGGTTTTCCCAGTGGTCATGTATGGATGTGAGAGTTGGACTGTGAAGAAGGCTGAGTCCTGAAGAATTTATGCTTTTGAACTGTGGTGTTGGAGAAGACTCTTGAGAGTCCCTTGGACTGCAAGGAGATCCAACCAGTCCATTCTCAAGGAGATCAGCCCTGGGTGTTCTTTGGAAGGAATGATGCTACAGCTGAAACTCCAGTACTTTGGCCACCTCATGCAAAGAGTTGACTCATTGGAAAAGACTCTGATGTTGGGAGGGATTGAGGGCAGGAGGAGAAGGGGACGACAGAGGATGAGATGGCTGGATGGCATCACTGACTCGATGGACGTGAGTCTGAGTGAACTCCTGGAGTTGGTGATGGACAGGGAGACCTGGCGTGCTGCGATTCATGGGGTCGCAAAGAGTCTCAGAGTCAGACACGACTGAGCAACAGAACTGAACTGAACTGAGGCATTTATTTATTAATATGGATATTATTTATATTATCTTAATATTATCTTAATATATACTAATATTTATAGTATTAATCAAATAAAAACATGCAGATTATTTATATATATATTTTTAAATGTAAACTAATTATCATAAACTAGTAGCTATTGCACTCAAACATGTGAGTTATCATGTACTAGGTTCAGTGTCAATGACTTGTAACCTTTAATTCTGTTTATACTTGTGTTTAGTATTTCTACCTTTTCATGAAGATTAACTTTTATATGATAACTTCTGAGGATGATTTTTACCTAGAAATATAGACTATCTTTTTCAGACAGAAGCTCAACAGATAAATTAGGAAAAAGATACTACAACTTGCTAGTGAGTTACTTATTTCCACTGTGTCACTAGTAACTTTGCCTTGTCTGTATGATGATGAGAATAATTCTACAAGGAATATTCTTATTATGCTATAAATTTCAATGTTATTTCAGAATGAGTAATTTGATTTTCTAAACTGTAAGCAATTACTTTTTCTCTGGATGGTATAAGGCATTGGGTAGAAGAAAAACACTTCAACTTCTTGATTAAAGGTTAACAAATTATTTGCAGTCTTAAAATATGACATACAGACTGAACTTCCTTAGAAGTTGTCATGCAAATTACAGTAAAAAAGTGACAGTGTGCTTCTTGCTGATATTGCGAGTTACTTGATTCCATTTCAGCTGTGTAAGGTTTCTTATCTCTTGGGGCAATGATATTCTTCAGTTTATACTGCAAATCTCCAAAAGTTGACTATCTTCATGCTTCTAAGAGACTGTCAGAAGTTAACCAACTGAAAAATCACAGAAATACTGTGTGTTCTTCTAAGAGTTATTTTGGCAATTCTCTGCTGTATTGGAAAAACTAATCCAAGGGGAAAAATCTGTCAAAATATTATGTCATCCTGGAATGAACACAGAGCCTAAATCACTGAGTTCCAGTGTCATCTGTAAGAGTGACCAGAATAATCATTGATGTGTGCATTACATAAGTGATTTGGTGGCAAAAGTCTAGAAAAAGTAGTGAAAATAAATACAATGGATAGTTTGATCATTTGTTCTATGATCATAGATAAAGCGTCACTAAATGTTTTATCAAACTATTTTAACTATTACTGACTCATAGTCATATTATCAATTTAACGACCATTGATAAATAACTTGAAATAATGACCACTCCTGGTCTCTTGGTTGTTTTAGTTCACCTAATTTGTGTCAGTGAGATATTTCTTAGACAAAAAATCAGCCCAAACACTCTATAAGTTTTGCCCTTATCGAAACCAGGATTTTTTCTGCATACCTTTCCCATAAACAGTGTTGTGTACATTATCTTCTGGCCTTGGAGGCCTGCGAACATTTTATGACCCTCTTTTGATAAAGGCTGCTCAACCAGGAAAAAAAAATCTTTAAAATTTAAATGTTACTATTGCTTGCAAAAACCGTAATAATTTTAGTCAAGGGATTCCACTTTATGTAAGTAGAACTTTTTCAGGTTACTTTTGCATTCTTATCCTCTATATGATAGCTATAGTAACTTTATGACCTAGGGCTAGGTATCACTATCCTTATTTTACAGATGAATAAACTGAAGTCCAGTAAGATGTTACAAATATCTCTGGGCACAAAAATGGGAATAATGTTTAGGTCAATTATATGAACTTTTGAAGACTGTATCCCAGTCTGCCCCTCCCTTTATAATAAGGCAAAAACTTTACTATTATACATCAGTCCCATATACTAACAAAGGTCCCTGTAGTCAGTCTTTATGATAGTCATGTATGGATGAGAGAGTTGGACCATAAAGAAAGCTGAGCACCAAACAATTGATGCTTTGGAACTGTGCTGTTGAAGAAGACTCTTGAGAGTCTGTGGGATAGCAAAGAGATCAAACCAATCAATCTTAAAGGAAATCAGTCCTGAATATTCATTGGAAGGACTGATGCTGAAGCTTCAATACTTTGGCCATCTGATGTGAAGAACTGACTCACTGGTAAAGACCATGACTCTGGGAAAGCTTGAAGGCAGAAGGAGAAGACAATGACAGAGGATGAAATGGTTGGATGGCATCACTCACTCTATGGACATGAGTTCGGGCAAGCTCTGGGAGTTGCTGATGGACAGGGAAGAATGGAGTGCTGCAGTCTATAGGGTCATAAAGAGTCGGACATGACTTAGTGACTGAACTGAGCTGATACATCAGGTCACATTAACAGATAGATTAAAAAAAAAATCAGGGCACTATATACTCTACAAATTGTACCAAAATGTCTGTGACATGTGTTTAACCATCAATTTATGTTTCATAATCATATTGTGTTTAATAGACTCATTCTATACAATACAGGTTCTCAGAAATTACATTATGAGCTGTATAAAACTGCCCTGGGCATTTTTTGTAACATACCCATGCATTATAACTATGTCTTTGGTATGGAAGACTCTTAACTGGTGAACTATTCTCACCATTGCAAGCATGTTGTGACAAATTGGTGACAAGGCAGAATAAATGATAAGGGTCAGAGATATATATTATTCTATTGGATTTTAAATTAGAGCTATAATAGCATTAGATGTAGGTGGAGTCCATAAAATGGGAGGTCCATGAATAGAAATACTGCGTCTAGATCCTACTTTGTCCTTCAAGGAAAAAAGACAAAAGAAAGGCAATGTCCAAAGTCCTAAAGCCACTAGACTAGTAGAAGTATGTCCAAGAGAATAAATGGTGGAAATATTTATTTTTTTAATTGAAGTATAGTTGATTTCCATGTTGTTCTAATATTTTCTGTAAGGCAATGTAACTCACTTATATACATATAAGCATTCTTTTTGTGTGTGTGTTTGGTTTTTTTTAAGCATTATTTTTTAAATATTCTTTCCCATTATCCTAGGAAACTGGATATAGTTCACTGCATAATAGAGTAGGACCTGATTGTTTATCCATTCTAAATATAATAGTTTGCATCTACTAGTTACAAACTTCCAGTCCATCCTTCTCCTTCCTCACTTCAAAGAAGACATTCAGATGACCAGCACATGAAAAGATGCTCAACACTTAGAGAAATCAAAAACTACAGTGAGGTACCACCTCACACCAGTCAGAATGACCATCATTAAAAAGTCTACAAATAAATGCTAGAGAGGGTGTAGAGAAAAGGTAACACTCCTACACTGTTGGGAATGTAAGCTGGTGCAGCCCCTATGGAAAACAGTATGGAGGTTCCTCAGAAAAGTAAAAATAAAACTACCATGTGGTCCAGCAATCCCAGTCCTGGGCATATATGCAGACAAACCTATAATTCAAAAAGATACATGCACCCCTATATTCATAACAGCACAATTCACAATAGTCAAGATGTGGAAACAACATTAAAATCCATTGACAGAGGAATGGATAAAGAAGATGTGGTACATATATACAATGAAACACTACCCAGCCATAAAAAAAAGAATGAAATAATGCCATTAGCAGCAACATGGATACAACTAGAGATTATCACACTAAGTTACAAGATAAAGAGAAAGACAAATAGCGCACAATATCACTTATATGTGGTATTTAAATATGGCACAAATGAACCTGTCTACAAAACAGGAACAGAGTTGTAGACATAGAAAACAGACATGTGGTTGCCAAAGGGGAAGAAATCCTTTTGTAAGTGCTGTTTGTGTTTAAGGCCAGATTCCCACATTGTCTAGCCTGCAGTCTGGCAGACATGTCAGTCTGACTGTACTACTGGCATCTCAAACTCCATATCATACTGTAACTGAGCAGGATCCTATGGGGCCCTCCTGGGACAAGCCTTCCCCCATATTCTCTGCTTTAGCTCCTCTCTGAAAAAGTGAAAGTATTAGTCAATCAGTCTTGTCAGACTCCTCATGACCCCATGGACATAGCCCACCAGGTTCCTCTGGCAATGGAATTCTCCAGGCAAGAATACTGGAATGGGGTGCCATTCCCTCCTCTAGGGAATATTCCTGACCCAGGGATCAGATCCAGGTCTCCTGCACTGCAGGCAGATTCTTTACCATCTGAACCATCCGAGAAGCCCCCCTCTCTGAAGTGCCTGGATAACAGTGTTTGATTCACATTTCCAGAGTTATTTTGCATATGTGAAAACCCCACACCAAATGGAAGATGTTAACTCCTTGATGACCATGAGTACCTAGCCTCAGGTCTCCCTAAGCCTAAGGACTGATAATGTCAATACCTGTGACACAGCTCTGTTACCTCACAATCAACCAATCAGAGAACTGTCCAGGAGCTGATCACATAATCTGTGGCCCATCTCCAGCACCTGGTCTTTAAAAAAGCTTTGTTGAAACCCTTTGGGGATCTTGGAGATTTGGGGGGTGCCTGAGCCACCTACTTCCTTTCATAGCCCTGCAAGGAACATTTCTCTGCTTCAAACTTCAACTTCTCCATTTGTTTGGTCTCACTGTACGTTAGGCATATGAACCTGAGTTAACAGTATACCTGGTCATGTCCCTCTCCTTCCTTGCATGAATAGATGTAAGAAAAAGACCAAGCTTCTATTCAGGTGCAAGAGTCACGGGTGAAACAGCTGCTTGAACTTTTATATCAGTGAATGCAATTCTTCTTTACATCTGACATTATCTCAGAATATTAGCCCTATGTATCCAGAGAAGGCTGCTCTAATACTGATAACAATGTTGTATCACTTATCAAGTATTAGGCAATACCCAAGGTTTATATTCTTGCTGATTCCTGACTCACACTCCACAAAAATATCTATTTACCATCCTATTATCATCCTCATTTTATGGAACAACTTTCCTAAGATCACTATAGACTGCAAACAGGAATAAAAGCCCAGGTAGTCTGTACACATTGCCCCTGATTTTAACAGCTAGAGACTTGGGATTCTAACATGATACCCATTAATCCAAAGGATTTTGCAGTGAAATAAGATTGGAAATACTTAAGTTCACTATAATTGATCTTATTGCTCAGATATCAAGACATAATTTGTAAAGGGCATGGTGAATCTCTGAGAGCAGAGGGGTATATGTTTGTAGTGTTTCCATAAATTGTTTACTGGGGTATCACCTGGGACCACATTCCAAAGTGCAGTCTTCTAGAAAAGCTGCTACAACTTATTTGTGCAACCAATTTTTGTATACATTCTTGACAGAAATGAGTTTTATATGTGGACTGCAAATATGCTCTTCTGATAGGAAACAAAGATTTTAAATCTAAATCAATTCCTTATAGCAGATAACCAATGAAAAGTTTTTGCAATATGGATAAAAATTGCCCCTTACTCATTTGGAAAGTTCCTAACATTACATGGTAATTAAGATTATTTCCTGGCTAATGAACAAATCTGAAGGTTCACCTCTGAAAGGAAAAAAAAAAAGGGGCAAAAAATAAATATTTATTTCTTTCTAAAGTTGAAGCCTTCTGTTACCCACTTTGAATTCTCAAACAAATTCTGTTTTGCAGTTCACATATAATAACTATTGTATGCTGCCTGGAAATGGGTTAATTGAAAGACAGGTTTTTAACCCCTCTGTAGATTATAAATTCCTGAAGATCAGAAATCTTGATCACACCTTACAAACTGCTTTCACAACAACTAAGACAATAGATGTCAGTTGACTTGTTAAGTGAATAAAAAGAGATACATACATAACAAATTTTTCTAATGTGCCTTTACTTTCTTTTTTGCAACATAATTATATCTTCCTCATCTTCTCCTATATTACTAACTCTAAATTATGGGAAAAATAAAGAGAGCAACGATTTTGTGTTTCCTTTGCTGCAAAAATTTCATTTTTTTATTGCTCTAATTCTAGCCCATTAAATTCACATTTCATTTTACATAACTTTATTGTGGATCTAATTTTTGCCTTATATTTTCACTGTGATATATTTATATATTTATATATTGTATATATTCTTTTCAATTATCATGTGCAATTTTCTCAAAATAGTTTAAAAGATGCATCATACTTTAATATTTATATCAGTATTAGCACTATTATCAGGTACATATGTTGCTTACATTTTTCTCTACTATAGATATCAATGATCCTGAATTTAATCTATGCAATAACCAAATTTAAGAACTCATGAGGAACAGGACAATCTGGTCAAAAGTAGACTGAAACATGGTGAAAATACTGTAAAAGATTTCTTGCTTAAATTATTAAAACTGTGTGTAAAGTTCATATAAAGAAACTCTGGTTCCCAAATTCAAAAATATGAGTAGATATATTAAAATTTATTTAAGAACTTGACTGTTTTATTTCAAATTGTATAAAAAAATATTGACTACAGTTTGTTGAATTGAATCTTATGTCATTCAGAATCATTTATCACAGGGAAAGGAAACAGAGTTTTAAAGTGAAAGAAGAGAACCAAGAAAACACTGGTATAAACTCAAGTAACTTTTGAATAGATTGAGAGGAATGAAACATAAAATTATAAGCATGATGTGAAATCTAGATAAAAGAAAATAGCAGCACTGACATGTTGATCTTGACTTTGCATAGCACACTACTTTTGCCAAAGTGAAGCACGCCTGAATTTAAAATCGCAAATGGATTTTTATATGAGAGTTGACAGAGTAATAACGGAATTTTAGAGGACAAGTGGCTCCTCTAACATATGTAAAAAGTTGCTGGCCTATAAATTGAACTGCTATTTCTTTTCTGCCTTCTGTCTTATGTCCCATTCTCACTCCTTTGCTCTTCCTTCCATATTTCTTTCTTAATTCTTTCTATTATCTTGCCTCTGAGGGCCAGACAGCAAAGTTATATCCTGTCCTCCAAGCTGGAAGTACAGCAAAGAATATCTGTCCCTGCTTTCATGGATTTTATATTATCATAGGGGAGACATATAAGACAAATAAATAGCCAAGCACAATATTGACACAAAATAATAGAAGGAAATAAGGTCTGTGGTAGTAACTGATCAGTTGTGTGTGTGTGTGTGTGTGTGTGTGTGTGTGTGTGTGTGTGTGTGTGTGTTTTGGGACAGAATGTGGGGTCTACTGTTTTAGATGGAATAATCTGGGAAAGCTACCTAATGAAAGTAAAGTAAATGTTCTAACACATGAATAATACAAAAGACCCAGCTACAGGAAGACTATGGGTAAAATCTTTCAGAGGAAAAAATTAAATAAAATTTTAAACCTGCAGGTGCAGAGATACCATGGCCAGCATGAATTTGACAATTCAGAACAAGATGAAGGCAAATGTGGCTAGAATACAATGACTTACAGGAAGAAAGTTCTATGTTTTCCTGTCTTCTAGGAACATAAAGATCTGTATGGCAATCAGAGAAACCCCCAAAATATACCTTCAACAGCAAGATCTGAAGGAATGATTATTGAGCCAATTGAACTGATTTGGAGAAACTTTGGGATACTGCAGTATCTCAAATGAGCACCAAGAATCCTCTTTTGTGTCTCTGGTGAAAAAATCTAGATTCTCAAATTAATTAGACTGAAAATAGATGAAATCCGAAGTGTGATGCCTAAATAGAAATAATTAGATTTTTCGGAATGAATAGACAGCACAATGTTTATAAAATTTGACCATTCCTTAGGAAAGTATTCCTGGATGGCGCTATTGAGATTTTCAATAATTTAGGAAGTTAATGAGGGATAAATCAGGTTTAACTTTAAAAAAAAATTTATCATCCAGTTTGCTAAAGCAAAGTATACTCCCCAAATTAAGTGCAGTGTCTGATCACAGAATTGAAAAGGAAAAGGTAACATACAGCATTATGATGATACTATGTGTTTTCCATATACTTGACAAAGAAAACCCAGAGACAGTATTTTAACGTCTGTGTTTCTTAAAAATAAAGCCTAAGAAGCAGTATAAACTAAAATTCGTTAAATTTTCCATGAAATATAATTTATTCAGAATGAATGATTTTTTTCCTTTTCTTATGAAACACTACAATTTTAAGTTTTCATATTAAAAGCAAAATCTGAGCTCAAGCATAGAGAATTGGGACCAACAATTGATATCATTTTGAAAAATTGTATAGTTGCATTTTATTTAATTGTCTTCAAAGTTGGCTATAACTTCATTTGGATTACAGATCATGTGTGATTTTATATACATCTTATGTTTCGCTTCATATTTTCACAACTTATTTTATTCAAGGATATTTGACCAGCTATCATAGCCCTTGAGAGTAAAAATTACGCTGCTTCTTTCACATAATTTTCTTCAGAGTCTGGGTTCAAGAAAATTCATCAATATTTCCTTAATAACATAATTTCTATTCTGACTTATTAAGTTTTGATTATATCACTAGCATAAAATAGATATTTTTTTTGGCAGCACATGCTTTTGTGAAATTATACGAATGCCCACCTATAATTTTCCTAGTACTGTAATGATTTCTAATTTGCATATAAATTGTTTTTGTATAATGTGCAATACAGGGAAGCAACATTTTTTTATTTAGCTGTACTGAACGCTCGGTTGTCCCAACACAAGTTAATGGTAATCTGTGTGTTCAGTGTGAAACATTTTTACCACACATTCAATACCTGACTTATGTCAATAATATTATCTAGCATTTGGTGAGAGCTTAAAGCGTTCCAACATCTTTCTTCAGTATTTTTCTATTATCCTATTTTTTATACACAAATCCATAAGGATGGTATTATTAAAATCCACCTTTTATAGATAAAGATCATGAAGTGTACACATAATAAGTAAATCCACCTAATGTTCTATAACTGGAATATGACAGAGAAAGAAAAGTGGTGGAAATGTTAAACAATATTTGCTGAGTAAAGTTCAAACAAACACATACAATTATTAAATATACTTGAAATGGTTTTTATCCTATGTTTTTTATACATCCTATGCTTTAACATGTAAATAATACCAGACAATATGCTAAGCATATAACAATTTTTCGTTCATTTGAACCTCAAATCCACCTTAAAAGTTAGATACCAGGAAGAAACTGAGGCAAAAAGGAGATAAGTAACTTTCCCAAAGTCACATGGTAGACAGGTCATAGAGCCAGACTTCACATCTGGGCAAAATTACAACAGTGTGCAAGCTCTTAATTATATCATAATATTTTCCTATGATTTGTCTTAATAATCAAGACATTTTCATATAAAGAGGAAGCAATTAGAATATGCACAATGAGATATCATTTTGCATATAATTGTGTAACTAGTAAATCCAATAAAAGTAAAAATAAATTCAGTTAATATTAAAGCAAAAAAATTGGTATAGTATTTCTATATTTCAGCAACAATGGTCACTAAATACAATTTTTCAAATTCCAATTCAAACTAACACTTGTGTAATTTTTTTCAAAAAAATCAACTGCTTACTTAATATATTACATCACACCTTTCATTTGAAATGTGTAGTGATATCATATAGAAGATAATTATTCAAAAGTTTCAATGTTTCAATGTCTCTAAAGAGGAACATGAAAGATATAGTGAGAGAAGAATCAAGGATATCTCAGAATGAAGATGGTAATTCAGTTGATTCATAGAAAATAAGTACAACGTTTCCAGGTGGAAAGGAAAGGAATAAATCCCAGTCAGAAGAAATACATGTACAAAACATATAAATATAGGAAGGCACAGTTTATTTTTTATTTAGAAAACTTTAATGTTTTGCTATTTTTAATTTTTATTTTCAATTATTCCCACTTTTTCCTTTTTTATTATATTTCCTTTCTCATATGTTTCTTAGAAGTTACCATTTTTTTAATTAACTGAGTTCAAATGCATAGTTTTGGTTAAACTCCTCTTTTAATAAAATTGACATTTAAGGCTATATTCTTGAATTATAGCTTTAGTAGCCTTTGTCATAAGCTTTGATAAAATGTTTTCATAGTTTGTAATTTTGTAAATACTATGTGATTATAGCTTTGCAAACCAGTTTTCGACAAAATGTTTATCTGGGAATATGTTTTCAGACTTTTTTTAAATGGATTTTTTTTAACTTTCATTGTTTTTTTAATATTTATTTTTACTTTATTTTACTTTACAATACTGTAGTAGTTTTACCATACATTGACATGAATCCGCCATGGGTGTACATGAGTTTCCAATCCTGAACCCCCTCCCACCTCCCATCCCATATCATCTTTCTGGATCATCCCCATGCACCAGCCCCAAGCATCCTGTAACTTGGATCGAACATAGACTGGTGATTCGTTGCTTACATGATAGCATACAGGTTTCAATGCCATTCTCCCACATCATCCCACCCTCTCCCTCTCCCTCAGAGTCCAAAAGTCCATTCTATACATCTGTGTCTCTTTTGCTGTCTTGCACACAGGGTTAGCATTACGGTCTTTCTCAATTTCATATATATGTGTTAGTATACTGTATTGGTGTTTTTCTTTCTAGCTTACTTCACTCTGTATAATCGGCTCCAGTTTCATCCATCTCATTAGAACTGATTCGAATGTATTCTTTTTAATGGCTGAGTAATACTCCATTGTGTATATGTACCACAGGTTTCTTATCCATTCATCTGCTAATGGACACCTAGGTTGTTTCCATGTCCTGGCTATTATAAATAGTGTTGCAATGAACATTGGGGAACATGTATCTCTTTCAATTCTGGTTTCCTCGGTGTGTATGCCCAGCGGTAGGATTGCTGGGTCGTAAGGCAGTTATATTTGCAATTTTTTAAGAAATCTCCACACTGTTCTCCATAGTGGCTGTACTAGTTTGCATTCCCACCAACAGTGTAAGAGGGTTCCCTTTTCTCCACACCCTCTCCAGCACTTGTTGCTTGTAGATTTTTGGATCGCAGCATTCTGACTGGTGTGAAATGATACCTCACTGTGGTCTTGATCTGCATTTCTCTGATAATGAGTGATGTTGAACATCTTTTCATGTGTTTGTCAGCCTTTCTGTATGTCTTCTTTGGAGAAATGTCTGTTTAGTTCTTTGGCCCATTTTTTGACTGGGTCATTCATTTTTCTGGAATTGAGCTGCCTAAGTTGTTTGTATATTTTTGAGATTAGTTGTTTGTCAGTTGCTTCATTTGCTATTATTTTCTCCCATTCAGAAGGCTGTATTTTCACCTTGCTTATAGTTTCCTTTGTTGTGCAGAAGCTTTTAATTTTAATTAGATCCCATTTGTTTATTTTTGCTTTTATTTCCAGTGTTCTGGGAGGTGGATCATAGAGGATCCTGCTGTGACTTATATCTGAGAGTGTTTTGCCTATGTTCTCCTCTAGGAGTTTTATAGTTTCTGGTCTTACGTTTAGATCTTTAATCCATTTTGAGTTTGTTTTTGTGTGTGGTGTTAGAAAGTGTTCTAGTTTCATTCTTTTACAAGTGGTTGACCAGTTTTCCCAGCACCACTTATTAAAGAGATTGTCTTTAATTCATTGTATATTCGTTCCTCCTTTGTCGAAGATAAGGTGTCCATATGTATGTGGATTTATCTCTGGGCTTTCTATTTTGTTCCATTGGTCTATATGTCTGTCTTTGTGCCAGTACCATACTGTCTTGATAACTGTGGCTTTGTAGTAGAGCCTGAAGTCAGGCAAGTTGATTCCTCTATTCCATTCTTCTTTCTCAAGATTGCTTGGCTATTCGAGGTTTTTTGTATTTCCATACAAATTGTGAAATTACTTGTTCTAGCTCTGAAAAATACTGCTGGTAGCTCGATAGGGATTGCATTGAATCTATAGATTGCTTTGGGTGCTATACTCATTTTCACTATATTGATTCTTCTGATCCATGAACATGGTATATTTCTCCATCTATTAGTGTCTTCTTTGATTTTCTTCATCGGTGTTTTACAGTTTTCTATATATAGGTCTTTAGTTTTTTAGGTAGATATATTCCTAAGTATTTTATTCTTTTCATTGGAATTGTTTCCTTAATTTCTTTTTCTACTTTCTCATTATTCGTGTATAGGAATGCAAGGGATTTCTGTGTGTTGATTTTATATCCTGCAACTTTACTATATTCATTGATTAGTAATTTTCTGGTGGAGTCTTTAGGGTTTTCTATGTAGAGGATCATGTCATCTGCAAACAGTGAAAATTTTACTTCTTCTTTTCCAAGTTGGATTCTTTTATTTCTTTTTCTGCTCTGATTGCTATGGCCAAAACTTCCAGAACTATGTTGAATAGTAGTGGTGAAAGTGGGCACCCTTGTCTTGTTCCTGACTTTAGGGGAAATGCTTTCAGTTTTTCACCATTGAGGATAATGTTTGCTGTGGGTTTGTCATATATAGCTTTTCTTATGTTGAAGTATGTTCCTTCTAGTCCTGCTTTCTGGAGAGTTTTTATCATAAATGGATGTCGAATTTTGTCAAAGGCCTTCTCTGCATCTATTGAGATAATTGTATGGCTTTATTTTTCAATTTGTTAATGTGGTGAATTACATTGATTGAATTGTGGATATTGAAGAATCCTTGCATCCCTGGGATAAAGCCCACTTGGTCATGGTGTATGATCATTTTAATGTGTTGTTGCATTCTGATTGCTAGAATTTTGTTAAGGATTTTTGCATCTATGTTCATCAGTGATATTGGCCTGTAGTTTTCTTTTTTTGTGGCATCTTTATCAGGTTTTGGTCTTAGGGTGATGGTGGCCTCATAGAATGAGTTTGGAAGTTTACCTTCCTCTGCAATTTCTGGAAGAGTTTGAGTAGGATAAGTGTTAGCTCTTCTCTAAAGTTTTTGTAGAATTCAGCTGTGAAGCCGTCTGGAACTGGGCTTTTGTTTGCTGGAAGATTTCTGATTACAGTTTCAATTTCCATCCTTGTGATGTGTTTGTTAAGATTTTCTATTTCTTCCTGGTTCAGTTTTGGAAAATTGTACTTTTCTAAGAATTTGTCCATTTCTTCCACGTTATCCATTTTATTGGCATATAATTGCTGATAGTAGTCTCTTATGATCCTTTGTATTTCTGTGTTGTCTGTTGTTATCTCTCCATTTTCATTTCTAATTTTATGGATTTGATTCTTCTCTCTTTGTTTCTTGATGAGTCTGGCTAATGGTTTGTCAATTTTATTTATCCTTTCAAAGAACCAGCTTTTGGCTTTGTTGATTTTTACTATGATCTCTTTTGTTTCTTTTGCATTTATTTCTGCCCTAATTTTCAAGATTTCTTTCCTTCTACTAACTCTGGGGTTCTCCATTTCTTCCTTTTCTAGTTGCTTTACGTGGAGAGTTAGGTTATTTATTTGACGTTTTTCTTGTTTCTTGAGGTATGCCTGTATTGCTATGAACTTTCCTCTTAGCACTGCTTTTATAGTGTCCCACAGGTTTTGGGTTGTTGAGTTTTAATTTTCATTTGTTTCTATGCATATTTTGATTTCTTTTTTGATTTCTTCTGTGATTTGTTGGTTATTCAGAAGCGTGTTCTTCAGCCTCCATATGTTGGAATTTTTTTTAAAGGTTTTCTCCTGTAATTGATATTTAATCTTAATGCATTATGGTCAGAAAAGATGCTTGAAATGATTTCAATTTTTTGAATTTACCAAGGTTAGATTTATGGCCCAGGATGTGATCTATCCTGGAGAAGGTTCTGTGAGCACTTGAGAAAAAGGTGAATTTCATTGTTTTGGGGTGAAATGTCCTATAGATATCAATTAGGTCTAACTGGTCTATTGTATCATTTAAAGTTTGTGTTTCTTTGTTAATTTTCTGTTTAGTTGATCTGTCCGTAGGTGTGATTGGGGTATTAAAGTCTCCCACTATTATTGTGTTTTTGTTAATTTCCCCTTTCATAGTTGTTAGCATTTGTCTTACATATTGCGGTGCTCCTATGTTGGGATATATATTTATAATTGTTATATCTTCTTCTTGGATTGTTCCTTTGATCATTATGTAGTGGCCTTCTTTGTCTCTTTTCACAGCCTTTGTTTTAAAATCTATTTTATCAGATATGAGTATTGCTACTCCTGCTTTCTTTTGGTCTCTATTTGCATGGAATATCTTTTTCCAGCCCTTCACTTGCAGTCTGCATGTGTCCCTTGTTTTGAGGTGAGTCTCTTGTAGACAACATATATAGGGGTCTTGTTCTTGTATCCATTCAGCCAGTCTTTGCCTTTTGGTTCGAGAATTCAACCCATTTACATTTAAGGTAATTATTGATAAGTATGATCCCATTGCCATTTACTTTATTGTTTTGGATTCGGGTTTATACGTCCTTTTTGTGTTTCCTGTCTAGAGAATATCCTTTAGCATTTGTTGGAGAGCTGGTTTTGTGGTGCTGAATTCTCTCAGCTTTTGCTTGTCTATAAAGCTTTTGATTTCTCCCTCATATTTGAATGAGATCCTTGCTGGGTACAGTATTCTGGGCTGTAGGTTATTTTCTTTCATCACTTTAAGTATGTCTTGTCATTCCCTCCTGGCCTGAAGAGTTTATATTGAAAGATCAGGTGTTATTCTTATGGGAATCCCCTTGTATATTATTTGTTGTTTTTCCTTTGCTGCTTTTAATATTTGTTCTTTGTGTTTGATCTTTATTAACTTGATTAATATGTGACTTGGGGTGTTTTGCCTTGGGTTTATCCTCTTTGGGACTCTCTGGGTTTCTTGAAGTTGGGTGATTATTTCCTTTCCCATTTTAGGGAAGTTTTCAACTATTATCTCCTCAAGGATTTTCTCATGGTCTTTCTTTTTGTCTTCTTCTTCTGGGACTCCTATAATTCGAATGTTTGAGCGTTTCATATTGTCCTGGAGGTCTCTGAGATTGTCCTCATTTCTTTTAATTCATTTTTCATTTTTCCTCTCTGATTCATTTATTTCTACAATTCTATCTTCTATTTCACTAATCCTATCTTCTGCCTCCGTTATTCTACTATTTGTTGCCTCCAGAGTGTTTCTGATCTCATTTATTGCATTATTCATTATATACTGACTCTTTATTTCTTCTAGGTCCTTGTTAAACCTTGCTTGCATCTTCTCAATCCTTGTCTCCATGCTATTTATCTGTGATTCCATTTTTATTTCAAGATTTTGGATCATTTTCACTATCAATATTCGGAATTCTTTCTCAGGTAGATTCCCTATCTCTTCCTCTTTTGTTTGGTTTGGTGGGCATTTCTCCTGTTCCTTTGCCTGCTGGGTATTTCCTCTGTCTCTTCATCTTGGTTATATTGGTGCATTTGGGGTGGCCTTTCTATATTCTGGCAGTTTGTGGAGTTCTCTTTATTATGGACCTTCCTCGCTGTGGGTGGGGTTGTATCAGTGGTTTGTCAAGGTTTCTTGGTTAGGGAGGCTTGTGTTGGAGTTCTGGTGGGTGGAGCTAGATTTCTTCTCTCTGGAGTGCAATGGAGTGACCAGTAATGTGTTATGAGACGTCAGTGATTTTGGAGTACCTTTGACCTGCCTGTATATTGAAGCTCAGGGGTGTGTTCCTGCGTTGCTGGAGAATTTGCATGGTATGTCTTGCTCTGGAACTTATTGGACTTTGGATTGTGCTTGTGCTTGGTTTCAGTGTAGGTATGGAGGTGTTTGATGAGTTCCTATCGATTAATGTTCCCTGGATTCAGGAGTTCTCTGATGTTCTCAGGCTTTGGACTTAAGCCTCCTGCTTCTGGTTTTCAGTTTTCTTTTTACAGTAGCCTCAAGACTGCTCCATCTATACAGCACTGATGATAAAACATCTAGGTTAAAGATGAAAAGTTTCTCCACATTGAGGGACACCCAGAGAGGTTCACTGAGTTACATGGAGAAGAGAAGAGGGAGGGGGTAGTTAGAGGTGACTAGAATGAGATGAGGTGAGATAAAAAGAGGAGACAGCAAGCTAGCCAGTAATCACTTCCTTATGTGCACTCCACAGTCTGGACCACTCAGAGGTGTTCACGGAGTTATACAGGGAAGAGGAGAGGAAGAAAGTGGACAGAGGTGGCCAGGAGGATAAAAGAGGGAAATGAAAAGTAGAGAGACAGATTTAGCCAGTAACTAGTTCCCTAAGTGTTCTCCACCTTCTGGAACACACAGAGATTCACAGAGTTGTGTAGAGAATAGAAGGGGGAGGGAAGAGACAGAGGCGACCTGGTGGAGAAAAAGGAGAGTCCAAAGGAGGAGAGAGTGGTCAAGCCAGTAATCTCGCTCTCAGGTAAAATTGGGTGCCAAAGATTGGGTTTTTAAATGTACAAAATTGACAACAAAAACAAAAAAGCAAAGATTAAAAATCTCGAGTAGAGGTTGGCTTTTCAAAAATACAATATTAAAGAAAAGAAGAAGAAGAAGAAGAAAAAAAACAAAGCCACAGAATTATTAAAACAACAACAACAACAACCACAAAAAGTCTATATACGGCATTTACTTTAAAAATAGGGTCTTTTTTTTTTTTGAAAAGTAATAGTAGGTAATAAAATTAAAAATTAAAATTAAAGGAGAAATAAAGGGCTTAAAAATTTTAAAAAGTTAAAAAAAAGAAGAAAAAACAATCACACAACAACAACAACAACAAAGAGGAATGACTGTAAAAATAATAAAGATATATCTGGCCCTTTCTGTGGTGTTGTGGGCAGTGTGGGGTCACTTCTGAGGTGGTTCCCTTTGTTTAACTTCTTCTGTTTGCTGGTCTCTTCAGTGTCTGATTTCCACCCTGACATGGCATGGCGGTGGGGGGCGGGGGAGGGCGGTGGTGGATACTTTTTTTTTTTGGTTCACTTGCTCAGTTGTGCTGTGGGGAGGGAGGGATGCTGCAACAAATAACACTGGCATGTGCTCGCAGTGTCACAGCCCCATTTGGCCTGCCCGTGCTCATGGCGCACACCGCTCAGGCTCTATGTTGCTCCGCTGGGAACCGTCTGAGGCCAGCCCTAGGATGCATGCACCTCCCCAGTCTAAGCCGCTCAGGCTCAGTGCTCAGGTAGCCCTCAGAGGCGCAGATTAGGTTGGGCCTTCCAGGTCCGAGTAGCTCAAGTGTTTGGCTAGCACAGTCACTGCAACTTATCGCCTTTCCCATCTCTGCTGCTCAGTTTTCTGGGTGTACCACTAGCGTCACTTCTCAGGTGGATGATGACTGTCCAGAACCTCCAGAAGTCTTAGTTAGCAAAGAATCCTGCTTGCATTTTAGTAGATAATGTCTCTCTTGGGCTGTGATTGCCCCCTTCCAGCCCTTACGGTTCTGGCTGCCTGTCACCGGAGGGGGATGGTCTGCTGGTGGCTATTTCTGTTCTGTCCTTTGTTCTGTGCGCAGTCCTGGCGGTGTCTTATGTTCGAGCTTTTCGCATGGTAGCTATCCCACAGTCTGGTTTGCTAGCCCAAGTTAGTTCACTCTGGTTACACGTGGGGTGTTCCAGCCCAATTCTTAAAAGCACTGCAGCTCACGCCTCCCACGCCTCCCTGCCCAGCCCCCACTTGCTATTGGCGGATGCAGGCGTCTGCGCTGCTTCTCCACTGGGGGAGTTGCTGTTGGGCTCGTAATCTGTTGATTTTAATTATTTATTTATTTTTCCTTTCTGTTATGTTGCCCTCTGTGCTTCCAAGGCTCGCGACAGACTCAGCAGTGAGAGTGATTCCTGGTGTTTGGAAACCTCTCTTCTGAAGATTCCCTTCCCGGGACAGGACTTCCTTCCTGGGACGGAGCTCCCTCCCTACCTCCTTTGTCTCTTTTTTCATCTTTTATATTTTTTCCTACCTGTTTTTGAAGACAATGATCTGCCTTTCTGGGTGCCTGATGTCCTCGGCCAGCATTCAGAAGTTGTTTTGTGGAATTTACTCAGCATTGAAATGTTCTTTTGATGAATTTGTGAGGGAGAAAGTGGTCTCCCCATCCTATTCCTCCACCATCTTAGGACTGCCCTCTCTGTTTTCAGACTTTAAAGTGATTTTTTTTTCCTTAACATTTTACTGTAGATTTCTAATTTTATTCATTTGTGATTTGTTAATGTGACATGTATGATTTTGGCTTCGAGGAGCTTGTTTTATTTTTTTTTTTTTTTGTGGTGTAGCTTTTTTTCCTAACTGTTGGAAACTGTTAAATAAAATGTGAGAATGTTCCTTTTATTCTTGAGATTTTTATGAATTTGTAAGTAATATCTTTTATTTATTTTTTTTAGTTTTTTTTTTTAAATTTTAATATCTTTAATTCTTACATGCGTTCCCAAACATGAACCCCCCTCCCACCTTCCTCCCCATAACATCTCTCTGGGTCATCCCCATGCACCAGCCCCAAGCACGCTGCATCCTGCGTCAGACATAGACTGGCGATTCCATTCTTACATGATAGTATACATGTTAGAATGTCATTCTCCCAAATCATCCCACCCTCTCCCTCTCCCTCTGAGTCCAAAGGTCCGTTATACACATCTGGGTCTCTTTCCCTGTCTTGCATACAGGGTCGTCATTGCCATCTTCCTAAATTCCATATATATGTTAGTATACTGTATTGGTGCTTTTCTTTCTGGCTTACTTCACTCTGTATAATCAGCTCCAGTTTCACCCATCTCATCAGAACTGATTCAAATGAATTCTTTTTTATGGCTGAGTAATACTCCATTGTATATATGTACCACAGCTTTCTTATCCATTCATCTGCTGATGGACATCTAGGTTGTTTCCATGTCCTGGCGATTATAAACAGTGCTGCGATGAACATTGGGGTACATGTGTCTCTTTCCATTCTGGTTTCCTCGGTGTGTATGCCCAGAAGTGGGATTGCTGGGTCATAAGGTAGTTCTATTTGCAATTTTTTAAGGAATCTCCACACTGTTCTCCATAGTGGCTGTACTAGTTTGCATTCCCACCAACAGTGTAAGAGTGTTCCCTTTTCTCCACACCCTCTCCAGCATTTATTGCTTGCAGATTTTTGGATCGCTGCCATTCTGACTGGTGAGAAGTGGTACCTCATTGTGGTTTTGATTTGCATTTCTCTAATAATGAGTGATGTTGAGCATCTTTTCATGTGTTTGTTAGCCATCCTTATGTCTTCTTTGGAGAAATGTCTATTTAGTTCTTTGGCCCATTGCAACGAAAAGAATAAAATACTTAGGAATATATCTACCTAAAGAAACTAAAGACCTATATATAGAAAACTATAAAACACTGATGAAAGAAATCAAAGAGGACACTAATAGATGGAGAAATATACCATGTTCATGGATCGGAAGAATCAATATAGTGAAAATGAGTATACTACCCAAAGCAATTTACAAATTCAATGCAATCCCTATCAAGCTACCAGCCACATTTTTCACAGAACTAGAACAAATAATTTCAAGATTTGTATGGAAATACAAAAAAACCTCGAATAGCCAAAGCAATCTTGAGAAAGAAGAATGGAACTGGAGGAATCAACTTGCCTGACTTCAGGCTCTACTACAAAGCCACAGTCATCAAGACAGTATGGTACTGGCACAAAGACAGACATATAGATCAATGGAACAAAATAGAAAGCCCAGAGATAAATCCACACACATATGGACACCTTATCTTTGACAAAGGAGGCAAGAATATACAATGGAGTAAAGACAATCTCTTTAACAAGTGGTGCTGGGAAAACTGGTCAACCACTTGTAAAAGAATGAAACTAGATCACTTTCTAACACCGCACACAAAAATAAACTCAAAATGGATTAAAGATCTAAATGTAAGATCGGAAACTATAAAACTCCTAGAGGAGAATATAGGCAAAACAGTCTCAGACATAAATCACAGCAGGATCCTCTATGATCCACCTCCCAGAATTCTGGAAATAAAAGCAAAAATAAACAAATGGGATCTAATTAAAATTAAAAGCTTCTGCACAACAAAGGAAAATATAAGCAAGGTGAAAAGACAGCCTTCTGAATGGGAGAAAATAAAAGCAATATCTTTTAAAAATCAAATGTTTCATCTATAATGCCCATTTGTTGTACTTTATGAACTCAAACATTTAACCTTAGAACTCTATATTATGCAAGAAAATTCAGAAAATCAGTAACTTCAACCTATATGGAGTATCCTAGACTTTCAAGAGGTTAAAAATTCTGCACTGGTTCTATAATTCCAGGCCTTTAAAATACTTATTTAGAGTGCATTTTATTTTTTATGAGCACCACAAAATTATTTAGTAGTTCCTTAGTATACTAGCACATACTAAATCATTTTTACAATATAGGGAGATTTCTTTTAGCTTTTAAGCTCATCCTTAAGCTAGGACATGCATGAGTTTCTTTAATAAAATGAAGTTTGGCAAATATCAAGTTGAGACCATTTTGGAAATGTGTTAAAGAACTAACATTATTTTAACTTTTAGCATTAGAATATAAGAAGCAAATATTTTCATCTTATATTTATCTTATAGATGGTTTTTATTTAATTTTGGAAAAACTAAAGATGTATCAATAGTAAAAATTTAAGACATTTGATTGATATAATATACATGTAATAATAATATCATTTATAAGCATGAAAATTTGCTGTTGATTCAACATCATAGTTTGTGGATATAATTATAATCACCTCATGATAATTCGTACTTAGTTTTGGAAGATTATAAAAATCTGATATTTCTGATTAGCAATAAATGTATCATTTATATAGAAAAATAACTTTCAAAAATTTTTGGCATGTTTTTACCTTACATATCATATTTAGTTCTACAAATGCCTTGCTTACTCAAACTGAAGACAGAAAACTTAAACGATTACCAGAGGTTTCACAGCTAATAAACAGAAAATGTGATTTACCTTAAATAGTCTGGATGAAGGCAGTGATGATGGGTCATCTAATTTCTTGAAAGAGCCCCTGATGCTTCTGGAATCAGGATCCATGATGTTATAAAACATGTTAATCAACAATTTTGAGAATCAAAAAATTACAAATGACATTGGGAGCAAATATAAAAGTACTATAATCAAAAATTAATAATAGCTCTAAACATCATCTAAATACATATATAATAGTCAATTTCTCTAATATTTCAGTAAGATTAAAAAAAAAACCCACAGATTTCACTTGGTAATTATTCCCATGTCTGCTTTCTCATCTTATTTTCATGTCCTTAAAAAAGAAGCGAAAACAACAACAACAAAAAAAGGTGGGGGGGACATCTAGAACTTAACTGATGCATAAATTAAACAATCTCAAAATATTCTAGAATTACATGTCCAGGGTAAAGAAATTCAGATAATTAGGGAAAAAAATAGCAACTAAAACTTTTCCAAGAAAGCAGAACACCAGAACAAGATTATGTCACTTGGTGAGGAGGGGCTACCTGCTCAGAAACCCAGTGGTTCATCATAGTTTAAGGACTGGATAACAGTCTCCCAGGATTAGTTTGTTTGCACTTTAAGAAGGAAATTATCTCTGTTGACAGACTCACATTAGCCAAATTCACAGTAGTTGGATAAAAACCACTAATATGTATGAATGAAAATGTCACTATTTATTTACACAGAGAAAAGCTTCCCAGGTGTCGCTAGTGTTAAAGAACCTGCCCATGTAATAGATGCAGGTTCCCAGGGTCGGGAAGATCCCCTGAAGGAGAGCATAGCAATCCACTTCATTGTTTTTGCCTGGAGAATCACAGGGACAGAGGAGCCTGCTGGGTTACAGTCCATGGGGCGGCAAAGAGTTAGACATGACTTAGCAACAGAACAACAACAACAATTAAATAATGGGGTTTCACATATACACTACTAGGAGACTACTGCCGCTGCTGCTGCTAAGTCACTTCAGTCGTGTCTGACTCTGTGCAATCCCACAGATGGCAGCCCACGAGGCTCCTCTGTCCCTGGGATTCTCCAGGCAAGAATACTGGAGCGGGTTTCCATTTCCTTCTCCAATGCAGGAAAGTGAAAAGTGAAAGTGAAGTCTCTCAGTCGTGCCCGACTCTTAGCTACCCCATGGACTGCAGGCTACTAGGCTCCTCCTTCCATAGGATTTTGCAGGCAACAGTACTGGAGTGGGTTGCCATTGCTTTCTATCAAACCTGTTAACTTTTCTTCCTGGGAACATAGCTCCACTAAATTTTTAAGATTCTAATGAAATTAGGAATGGTCATGTTAATGAGTTCTAGCCTGTGAATTCTGTACACAGTTAAATTATTTTCTCCATGATTCTATATTCATTTATCTGAGTGGAAAGGAAACAAATACTAGAGTGAACTTGAGAGCCAGGAGTTGTGATCACAGGACTGCAGTATACTGAGACCCTGTTTGGAAATCTCTTTAGTTCAATTCAGTCACTCAGTCATGTCCGACTCTGCATGGACCTCAGCATGCCAGGCCTCCATGTCCATCACCAGCTCCCAGAGTTTACCCGAACTCATGTCCATCGAGTTGGTGATGCCATCCAATCATCTCATCCTCTGTAGTCCTCTTCTCTTCTTGCCTTCAATCATTCCCAGCATCACGGTCTTTTCAAATGAGTCAGCTCTTTGCATCAGGTGGCCAAATCTCCTGGTAGTGTATATATGTCAATACTAATCTTTCAGTTTTTCCAACCCTCTTCTCCCCCAACTGTAGTGGGAAGCTGCTGTATAACACAGGATGTTCATCTGGTTGCTCTGTGATGACTTAGAGGGGTGGGATGATGGGAGAAGAGGGAGGGAGGCACACAAGAAAGAGGATATATGTATACATATAGCTGATTAATGCTGTTTTACAGAGAAAACTAACACATTGTAAAGCAATGATAGCAAAAGAAACTGGCAAAGAATTAATCTCCAAAATATATAAGCAGCTCATACAGCTCAACGCCAGAGAAACAAACAACCCAATCAAAAAGTGCACAGAAGACCTAAACTTTGGATCTCATTTCTCCAAAGAATGAATAAATATGGCTAATAAACACAAGAAAATGCTCAATATTGTTCATTGTTAGAGAAATCCAAATTAAAACTACAGTGAGGCAGTATCTCACACAGGTCAGAATGGCCGTCATCAAAAAATCTACAAACAATAAATTCTGGAAAGGGTGTGGAGAAAAAGGAATCCTCTCACACTGTTTGTGGAAATGCAAACTTATGCAACCACCATGGAGAACGGTATGGAGATTTCTTTAAAGACTAGAAATAAAACTACCATACAACCCAGAATTCCCACTACTGGACACATACCATGAGGAAACCAAAACTGATAAAGACACATGTATCCCAGTGTTCACTGAAGCACTCTTTCCAGTTAGTAGGAAATGGAAGAAACCTAGATGTCCATTGGCAGATGAATGGATTAGGAAGTTATAAATATAAACAGTGGAATATTACTCAGCTATGAAAAGGAGTGCATTTGAGTCAGTTCTAATGAGGTGGATGAATCTAGGGCCTATTATAAAGAGTGAAGTAAATCAGGAAGAGAAAGACAAAAATCATATATTAATGCATACATATATAAGTGGAATCTAGAGAGATAATATTGACAATCTTACATAAAGGGCAGCAGAGGAGAAACGGACATAAAGAGCAGACTTTTGGAAATTGTAGGAGGAAAGGGTGGGATGATTTGAGAGAACAGCATTGAAACATATATATCGCCATATGTAAAACATATAGCCAGTGGGAGTTTGATGTATGATGCAGGGAACCCAAAGATGGTGCTCTGTGACAACCTGGAAAAATAGGGTGAGGAGGGAGAGCGGAGGAGTTTAAGGAGGGAGGGGATTCATGTATGGCCAATTCATGTTGATTCATGGGAGGGGCCATCACAATATTGTAAAGTAATTATCTTCCAGTTAATATAAATAAATAAGGTTTTTTTAAAAAAAAATTAAGGATTTTTGAGCTGGAGAGTAAAACTTAGAAAAAGAAAGAAATATCTCTTGGGACTTTAGGTGAATGAGAAATAAACATTTTTGTTAAGTGGTAGTGAATTTTTGTTACTAGTGGGGCTATTGTTACCCTAGTGGAGGCTAGATCTCATGCTTTATTTTATCTTAAGACGTAAAGGTACTCAGACTTATTAATAGTTATGAGTTCCCCATGAATATTCAGCAAATAAGCATGAAATATGAGACTCAATGAAGTTCTCACTCCAAATTATTTTTTATTATTTTGTCATTTGCCATGTTTTTAAATATGGTGATTTTATAGAATATTTGAAAGTTCAGTACCTAGAGTCAGAGAAACCTGAATTTACAATGATTCCAATACTTATGAGCTGTATGAACTTGGGAAAATTTCTTAATATTTGTCATTATTTCCACCAATAGAGCTATAATAGTTTTTACCTTATATTGTTGTAAAATTAGGTGAGACTATTTAAGATAAGGCTTACTTTATTTATGTTAAGGTTATGCATATATCCATAAACCAATGAGATTTTTTGATGATTGACATGAAATTCTCTAAAGATTGTAACTACCTTCTCTCTCCTAAATTACAAACTTCTTTTGCCTATCTTTCCTACTTTATGTCAAACATTTTATGTAAATCTATGGTTTTCAAACTTCGATATGCATCAGAATTCTCTCTTGACTTTTCTTCATTATTATTAACAACAAAGAAATAGACAATTTAAAAGTAATATGCAGAATTAAAAACAAAGTATCATGTTAAATACCTGCAATAAAGATAGGTGGTGAAATACATATTCTAATATATGATACATCATTATATCTCCACTTTGTAAACAGTACAGGAATGACTGGTGAGTGAAAGCTAGTATTTAGAGTTGCATATTGAAATTACTGTGAACATCAAGATGACAACAGGTCATAAAATATTAAAATTTTTGAGGTGCTCCTATTTATAAATGTTATAGAGCTCTACCATGTATTATTGAAGTTGAAAATTTTCAACTAGAGGAAATGGAAGTAAATGGTAAATAGCAAAAAGTCAGAAAGATCCCAGATGGGTGGAATATCTAGAGGGAGTATCATGAGGGTTTGAGAAAAAAAAAAAAAAAAGTACAAAGATGGCTTTTAGGTTATAATAAAAGCCAGGCTATTGAGACTGAGTGCTGGAGAATTTTAAATACTGGTTGTATGTCGGTGGTACCTGCTATACGACTTGGTCCAATATTGTAAAGAAATTAGGGTAAACTAAATGCTATTCTTGGTACCTGAAAACCGCCTCATCTATTCTATCTGGTGATAATTTCAAGTCCAGGAGGCCGAAGTGTTCATTCTGACTTTGTGGTGGGTTTTGTTAATATCCCTAATACTGCTTGCTTTTCCCCAAAGGGATCAGGCCCAATTTATGGTTTTGGCACTAGTATACAGTATTTGAATCTCACACCAACCTACATTCATTCCTCTTCTCTGTGGTAATGACTGTTAACAGTCTGAGATACTTTTCCAAGTCTCTGGCTAAGTATTTTCTTAGGCATTCAGTACAGGAGCATTGAATACATGGATAAAAGCTATGTGGGTTGTTGGAAGATGAAAAACTAATATTTTACTGCAGGTATATAATATGTCATGAACTTTAGAATTTTTAAAAATTTAATATTCACAATTGCCTCCTTATCATTCAAATTTGTAATATGAAAGATGTTAGTGAGGTTACTTACCCAGGACACATAGCTGGCAAGTGATAGAGTCCAGATGCAAAAAAAGAGGGCTGTTTAAATTTAAACTTTCAAAATCTGGCTTAGCTATGCTATCATAGGCAAGTTATTTAAAATTCCTCACTTGTTTCTTAATCTGGAAACTGAGAATGATAACAGTATCTCATAGGACTTTTTTTCATGAGTTTTAAATGGTTCTTTTAAAGTCCTTAGAACAGTACTAGGCATATAGCAAGATGCATAAAATATTATTATCATTATTAAACTATGCCATGTTTCCTACTCCTACCACACCACTGAATGCAACCTCCCCTATTCCTCACCACTGAAACATGAAGTTAGTTTTATTTCAATCTATGTTTGTTGCATTTGGTGAGAAATGGAAACTAATTTATGTTGAGGCTCTCTTACAGGCTCTGCACTGAGAGTTCTTGGTGCTTTTACCATGTTGCTCTGCTTGCATGTCACATGTTAGGTACTTAGGGTGTATAACAAAGGCAAACTATCATTAATTTCTCATTTTT
The DNA here is from genome assembly GCF_016772045.2 of Ovis aries. Classification (NCBI taxonomy): domain Eukaryota; kingdom Metazoa; phylum Chordata; class Mammalia; order Artiodactyla; family Bovidae; genus Ovis; species Ovis aries. Next base: position 2,030,517 of record NC_056075.1, read on the forward strand.
CAGTACTTGGAAGTACTAAATAGCTTCCAGGTTTTTGTCCTCTGTTTATGTATCAAATTCTCTGGCTTGTATAACTTTGTATTTGTTGTTCTCTTGTTTTTGATATTAACTCTTCCAGGTCACACTGTTAACCCCTAAGCTTAGATTAGTTTCTTCAATTCTATTGTACTTAGAGCTTGTCTTAAGAGCGGGGGGTAGATAGTTGTTTGCAGTTGCATAAACTTAAAAAAGTTTGTAAATAAAATTTATATTAAAATATATAAAATTTAATTTAATTAAAACAATAGATAAAATACTTTAAAAATAGCATTTACAGACTATTTAAACTAAATTCTCTTATAGATTCTTTAAAATAAGCTTTAAAAATAAGAAATATAAATTTTCAAAGGATATTAATTTATATTCATTGCATGTATCTGAAATTATTGTTATGTCAGGCTGGAAGAAGTACATTTATTATAAAGAATTCCACAAATTTAGCAGCCTACTTGGTAAATGACACTAGCTATTTCTAATTCTTCAAATATGTAAATAAATATATTTAACTCTATTCCTGAAGATTTAAAAATAGAAATATTTTTTTAAAAATCTAAAATTTATTAACTGGAAAAAAGTTATTCTTATTTGCAACTTGTTTCTCACAAACATTGTGAAATCAAATTTTAAGCCTTATCAAATAATAATTATATTCTGCATAAACAGCATTAATTTTAGTAATAAAGGTAAATTTTCCAAACTTCCCTTTTTGAAAATAGGGACATCTCACTGGCTCTGTTCCCTTTAGCAGTTATTAGATTGAGGAAAGCACCATTTTGGAATTCAGAACTGGTGTCTGGGATCAAAATGAACACAGCATAATGATAATGTTGGATAGTTATAGTTCCTAGTGAGTTAGAATGGGGCTTGAATTGCTCTGAGATATGACAGGGCCATATCACCAATCACATTAAAGTTCATGTCACTGGGGCATAATTCGTGAGAAATCCTGGCATAGATTTCAAATACCATTTATAATATCTAACTTCTAGAGATTCAAAATCAAAAACCCTTTCAAAAGTTTTTTTTTTTTTTTTTTAAACAAAATTGTCTTAGAAGTAAGTGATTTATGGGGGTACTCGCTAAGGACCAGTTTGGAAAGAATTTCTTTTAAACACTCTGATGCTAATTATATCATGAATTATATTGTTATGGTCTGATAGAATCTCTCAGATTTTGAGTTTCTGAAACGCTGAATTTCTGTTCAAAAAGATATGACTGATAATTTAGGGTTTATTTCCTAATTATTAACCAGAATGTTTTGTACCTAGCATCCAAAATAAAAACAAACAAGTGAATAAAGTTATAAATTGAAGTTCCTATCAGACTTTGAATTTAATGCCTACTTAGTTATGTTAAATGGAGATAAGTTAAATGGCTGGGATTATTAAAAGTAAACAAAATGATATAATAATTGAAGTTAATGATAAAAAAAATCTTGTAGTTTTTTCATAGTACAACATTTTCATATAATGGAACAGTAAAAATTGAGGTAACTACCTCAAATAATAACTGTAGAATTAAAACATAGTAGAATCAGTGTTAGTGACTATAAAACTCATGAGGAAAAAAAGAGTAAGGAAGGAGAGTCATTGATATATTAAAGTTTATAATATTGATCTAAAAGTATATATTTATGATTCAAGAACTTGGTATGGTATCTGTTCAAGGAGAAAATTTCTTTTAAATAGTGACAGAGGAAGTATTTACTTCTGCTTTCTATTGGCACACATTAATTTATTATGCAACCCAAATTATTTCCCCCAATCTGGGATACAAGTAAAAATGCCATTGCCTACATACTTATATTTTATTCAGAACCACATTAGTGAGTAATTCTCAGATTATCTGAATAATTCAATTTTTTTCAGTAATGATTCATGACATTATGCTCACTGAGTAAACAGGCATACTAATTAAGAAACTATATATGCTATGCGTAGTATACTCATTTCACTATATTGATTCTTCCGATTCATGAACATGGTATATTTCTCCATCTATTAGTGTCCTCTTTGATTTCTTTCACCAGTGTTTTATAGTTTTCTATATATAGATCTTTAGTTTCGTTAGGTAGATATATTCCTAAGCATTTTATTTTTGTTGTTGTAATGGTGAATGGAATTGTTTCCTTAATTTCTCTTTCTATTTTCTCATTATTAGTGTAGAGGAATGCAAGGGATTTCTGTGTGTTGATTTTATATCCTGCAACTTTACTATATTCATTGATTAGCTCTAGTAATTTTCTGGTGGAGTCTTTAGGGTTTTCTACATAGAGGATCACATCATCTGCAAACAGTGAGAGATTTACTTCTTCTTTTCCAAGGTGGATTCCTTTTATTTCTTTTTCTGCTCTGATTGCTCTAGCCAAAACTTCCAAAACTATGTTGAATAGTAGTGGTGAAAGTTGGCATCCTTGTCTTGTTCCTGACTTTAGGGGAAATGCTTTCAATTTTTCACCATTTCAATGTAATTCCTATCAAGCTACCAACAGTGTTTTTCACAGAGCTAGAACAAATAATTTCAAGATTTGTATGGAAATACAAAAAATATCGAATAGCCAAAGCAATCTTGAGAAAGAAGAATGGAACTGGAGGAATCAACTTGCCTGACTTCAGGCTCTACTACAAAGCGACAGTCATCAAGACAGTATGGTACTGGCACAAACATAGAAATATAGATCAATGGAACAAAATAGAAAGCCCGAAGATAAATCCACGCACCTATGGACACCTTATCTTTGGCAAAGGAGGCAAGAATATAAACGGAGAAAAGACAATCTCTTTAACAAGTGGTGCTGGGAAAACTGGTCAACCACTTGTAAAAGAATGAAACTTTGTAACACCATACACAAAAATAAACTCAAAATGGATTAAACATCTAAACATAGGACCAGAAACTATAAAACTCCTAGAGGAGAATATAGGCAAAACACTTTCCGACATAAATCACAGCAGGATCCTCTATGATCCACCTCCCAGAATATTGGAAATAAAAGCAAAGATAAACAAATGGGACTTAATTAAACTTACAAGCTTCTGCACAACAAAGGAAAATATAAGCAAGGTGAAAAGACAGCCTTCTGAATGGGAGAAAATAATAGCAAATGAAGCAACTGACAAACAACTAATCTCAAAAATATACAAGCAACTCCTGCAGCTCAATTCCAGAAAAATAAACGACCCAATCAAAAAATGGGCCAAAGAATTAAACAGACATTTCTCCAAAGAAGACATACGGATGGCTGACAAACACATGAAAAGATGTTCAACATCACTCATTATCAGAGAAATGCAAATCAAGACCACAATGAGGTACCATTTCACATCAGTCAGAATGGCTGTGATCCAAAAGTCTACAAGCAATACGTGCTGGAGAGGGTGTGGAGAAAAGGGAACCCTCTTACACTGTTGGTGGGAATGCAAACTAGTACAGCCACTATGGAGAACCGTGTGGAGATTCCTTCAAAAACTGGAAATTGAACTGCCTTATGACCCAGCAATCCTACCGCTGGGCATACACACCAAGGAAACCAGAACTGAAAGAGACACATGTACCCCAATGTTCATCACAGCACTTTTTATAATAGCCAAGACATGGAAACAACCTAGATGTCCATCAGCAGATGAATGGATAAGAAAGCTGTGGTACATATACACAATGGAGTATTACTCAGCCATTAAAAAGAATACATCTGAATCAGTTCTAATGAGATGGATGAAACTGGAGCTGATTATACAGAGTGAAGTAAGCCAGAAAGAAAAACACCAATACAGTATACTAACGCATATATATGGAATTTAGAAAGAAGGTAGCGATAACCCTGTATGTGAGACAGCAGAAGAGATGCAGATGTATAGAACAGTCTTTTGGCCTCTGTGGGAGAGGGAGAGGGTGGGATGATTTCGGAGACTGGCATTGAAACATGTATAATATCATATATGAAATGAAACGCCAGTCCAGGTTCGATGCATGATACTGGATCCTTGGGACTGGTGCTCTGAGATGACCCCGAAGGATGGTATGGGGAGGGAGGAGGGAGGGGGATTCAGGATGGGGAACACGTGTATGCTTGTGGCGGATTCATGTTGATGTATGGAAGAACCAATGCAATATAGTAAAGTAATTAACCTCCAATTAAAATAAATAAATTTATATTTAAAAAAGAAACTATATATGCTAAAGCTATACGCATGTTTGGAATTCATAGGAATAGAATCTGACCACTAGATCTTTAATTCATAGTGGGCTCTGTTTTACTTTTCTTGCATTTATGGTCACTCAGAGGAGAGGGAATTTTGCCTTTTACTAGCTTCATACTAAATGTTAGACTTGGAAACGTCCCAGTGTTTTAGAATCTCAAGAGTAAAAGAAGTATTTTAGTTTCTCTTGTTTAGGCACTCATACAATGCTTACAATTTTTCTGGTGATTTTATGTAGGTTTCTTGAATATTTTCAGTAATTGTAAACCCATGGCCATCAATGTAAATTCATTGTTTTTCTAAAACTCATATTACTCGAATTTATGCATATTCCATGATCTCTTTTTCTCGATTTTTCTTTTATTGTGTAAAATACACTTCACAAAACTTTTGCCATGTTAACCACTTTTAAGTATATGATTCAGTAGTATGAAATGCATTCATATTCTTGAACAGTGATCACCATCATCCATTTGCAGAATTATTTTCATCTTACAAAACTGAAGCTTTGCACCCAGTAAATGATAACTCCCATTTGACTCTGCCCCATGACCTGGCAACCACCATTCTGTTTTCTGTCTCTATGATTTTGACTATTCTAGGTACTTCATATAAGTGTAATAATGCAGTATTTGTCTTTTTGATTGCCTTATTTCCCTTAGTATGATGTCCTCAAGGTTGTATTGCAGCATGTCAGAATTTCCTTTTTTTAATGTTGAATGATATTCTACTGTATGTTTATACCACAGTTAGCTTATTCTTTTATGTACCTTGTTTTAGCTATTGTGAATAATATTGCTGTGAACATGTGTACACACATATCTCTTGATCATGGTTGATGTTCAAGACCTTGCTTTAAATTATTTTGACTACTTATCCAGAAGTGACATTGCTGGATTATATCATAATACTATTTTAAATTTTTTGATTAACTGCCATACTCTTTCTTATCAATGCTTCATATTTCACATACTCACCAACAGTTGTTATTTTTATTTATTTTTCATAATAACAGCCTAATGAGTGTTAATGGTATCCTTGTTGTTCTGATTTTCATTTCCTTGATGATTAGTGATGCAGAACATCTTTTCACATGTTTATTGGCCATTAATATATCTTATTTAAAGAAATGCCCATTCAAGTGTTTTGTTTTGTTTTTTGCTTCTTTATGAATCAGTTTTAGGAGTTCTCTATATATCTTGGATATTAATCATTTATCATATATATGATTTATAAATATATTTTCTCCCACTCAGCCTTTTCACTCTATTGATATATTTAATTTTTTAATAAATATCAATTTGTCTATTGTTTTTTTGCCACCCATGTCTTTGGTGTCATATCCAAGCTCATGCCCTTTCATTTTAAACCGTGAGACTTCCTTTAGGGCTTCTTGCAAGACAGGTCTAATGATAATATATTCTTTCAGTTATTGTTAATGGGCTTCCCTGGTAGCCCAAACAGTAAGGAATCTTCCTGCAATGTGAGAGAACTGGTTTGATCCTTGATTTGGGAGGATCCCCTGGAGGAGGGCATGGCAACCCACTACAGTATTCTTGCCTAGAGAATCCCCATGGATGGAAGAGCCTGGAGGGCTACAGTCCATGGGGTCACAAAGAGTCAGACACCACTGAGCGATTAAATAGAGCACATCATTTAACAGAGAATGTCTTAATTTCTTCTTATATTTGAAAGACCACAATTTTGCTGGCTATATAATTCTTAGTTGAGATTTTTTTTTCTTCCTTTACCATCTTGAATATATTACCTCACTGATTTCTGGTCTCTAAACTTTCTGATGAGAAAGCTACTGATAATCCTTATATATGAAGAATCACTATATTCTTTTTCTGCTTTCAAGATTTTCTTTTTATTTTATTTTAGTTTAGTTTACTTTACAATATTGTATTGGTTTTTCCTATTCTTTTTCTGCTTTCAAGATTTTCTTGTCTTTGCTTTAAAATACTTTCTTTTTTAACTTTTAACTTTTAAAAATTATTATTTATCTTTTTTTTTTTTTTACTTTACAATATTGTATTGGTTTTGCCATACATCAACATGAATCTGCCACAGGTGTACATGTGTTCCCAATCCTGAACCCCCCTCCCACTTCCCTCCCCATACCATCCCTCTGGGTCATCCCAGTAATGTGGGTTCATTTGAGTTCATTCTACTTGGTGTTCATTGAGCTACATAGATATTTATGTTCACATCTTTCATCAAAATTGGAAAGATTTTGCCCATTGTCTCTTCATATAATCTCTCTGCCTCTTTCTCTTCCTCTTGTCCTTGTGGCAGTCCCACAATACATATGTTGGTCTGGTATTCTATAAGTCCTTCAGGTTCTGTTCACATTTCTTCAGCCATTTTTCTTTCTGCTTCATAGAAAATAATTTCTGAATTGCTATATCAAGTTCATTGACACTTCTTTCTGATCAAAATTGCCTTTGAATCCCTCTTGTGCATTTTTATTTTTGTTATTTACATTTTTCAGCCCTAGAATTTTGTTTGTTTGTTTCCTTTAGGTTTTCAGCCTCTTTATTATATTTGGATTTTGCTCATACATCATTTTCATAGCTTTCTCACTTCGTTCTTAGTTATTTGGATATTTTTAAGAAGCTATTTTAGAGTTTTTAATCTAGTATATCTGTTACCTTGTCTTCCTCAAGGACAGTTTCTATTGGCTTATTTTTTTCCTATGATCGGTCCATATTTCCTTGGTTTCTGGTGTATGTTTTGTGATTTTTCTTGAAAACTGAACATTTGAAACAAGTAATAACCCTGAAGTCAGACCGTCCTCATTTCCCAGAGTTTATTGATTTTAATTTAGTTTTGTTCCATTTTTAACTGATGCAGTTTGTCTCTGTACTGAATAAACCTAAGGTTTTCTTAGATCCTTTCTGAGGTTGTGCCCTTCCCTCAGCATGTATAGTAAACATCGAATTTACCTCATATAGGTAAATTATATGTCCTAATATTTATTGTCTTACCCCCAAAATAGGAAAACCTGGGGGGGGGTGGGTAGAATAAAGTAAGAAAGGAAGGATACCAGCCCCTACATCACTTGGAAGTCACTCCAGTCAAAGGGAAGTGTTTGAAACAGTGAAGGGTGGGGAATGCAGTAATGGCTGCCCACTTCTGTGACTGCATCTTCATGATGAGAATTAGCAATCAGTGATAAGAACAGAGATCCTCAATACTTGTAAGACAGAGTCCTTATTTCACACTCTGCTTCCTGAAAGCTACATGCAAACTTCTCCAGGAATATATGCACAGCTGCCTGCAATTGGACTAGAAGGTAGAGAACACTATCCAAGAGCTAAGAGCTGATATTGACTAAAATTAAGTGAAATTTACCACCCAAAATTTCCTCTAGAAGTTAAAAGTCTTTCAAGGACCCTTGATTTCCAACATAATTACTGCAGACTGTTCTGCCAGTATAGTTGTTGTCTAAATGGGGAAGATGAATTGTTAGTGCTTTCCATTCCACTACCATCCCAGACTTCAAATTGTTTGGAATTAAATTCTTAAGTATATAATGGGGGGATAATGATAGATACTTTGTCCTCCCAGGATTAACATAACGATGAAATGAAGTAATGCATGTAGCACACCAGTTCTTTTCAGTCATTTAGTCCTTTCTAACTCTTTGTGACAACAGGGTCTGTAGCATGTCAGGCTTCCTTGTCCATCACCAACTCCCAGAGCTTGCTCAAACTCATGTCCATCAAGTCAATGTTGCCATCCAACCATCTCACCCTCTGTTTTCCCCTTCTCCTCCTGCCCTCGATCTTTCCCAGTAACAGGGTCTTTTCCAATGAGTCAGTTCTTCACATCAGGTGGACAACATATTGGAGCTTCAGCTTCAGCATCAGTCCTTCCAATGAATATTCAGGACTGATTTCATTTAGGATGGACTAGTTGGATCTCCTTGTGTCCAAGAGATTTTCAAGAGTCTTCTCCAACAACGCATTTAAAAAGCAACAGTTCTTCAGTTCTCAGCTTTCTTTATAGTCCAACTCTCACATCCATACATGACTACTGAAAAGACCATAGCTTTGACTAGATGGACCTTTGTCAGCAAAATAATGTCTCTGTTTTTTAATACGTTATCAAGGTTGGTCATAGGCATTCTTTCAAGGAGCAAGTGTCTTTTAATTTTACGTTTGCGGTCACCATCTACAGTGATTTTGGAGACCAAGAAAATAAAGTCTGTCATTGTTTACCCATCTATTTTCCATGAAGTGATGGGACTGAATGCTGTAATCTTCATTATTTGAATGTTTGGTTTTAAGCCAGTTTTCATTTTCCTCTTTCACTTTCCTCAAGATGCTCTTCACTTTCTGCCATAAGTCCATGTAGTACAAAGAAAGTATAGAATAAAGAGATATATATCTCTATGGTATCATTTTTATTATCTCTAGTGTGGTAGATAGTATTATTATTATTCACAAATATTTGATTCCCCTTTGATATTAGACTTGATAATGTGCTGTCTTTAACCAATGAAATATGGATGGAATTGACATGTGTCTATTCTGGAGAGAATCTTTAGGAGCAGTATGAGGTCCTATTTCCTATTTCTTCCACCATCATGACCATCAATGTTGTGAAGCCTAAGTCCTAGAATAAATATTACGTGAAATAGAGTCACTGCCAACCTACAATAGAATTGTCACATGTGCAAGAGGAAAGCCTTTTCTTTGTAAGTCAAAAAGACTTCAGAGCTTGTATATTATTACAACATAACCTATTCTATTGTTAGTGATACAACTTATCTTTCAACAACTACTTACAACTAACATAGAATTTTTGTTACTCTACGTCTGCCACAAAATAAGGGAGCAAAGTGTCCTCATCTATAGTGGCTTCAGAAAATTTCAAATATAATATGAGATTAGGAAGGACTTCTTTGACGGATTTCAGAATATGTTGACCACAGACACATTGTATCTATGAAATATTCCCAGGTAGAATCTATTAACCACTTACAAATTACAAGCTGGATATTTCCCTCTTGTTGAGAAAGAAGCAAACTAGGCAAATCCAGTTTATGAACGTTCAAACTACTATGGGAAATCTCTTAATGTGTGGTAGACCTCAGCAGAATGAACTTTTAAAGTTAAATACTTTCCTTATGGTAAACTAAAGAATTTTAGAAACTAAAGTCCAACTTTTAAGGTAGCAAGAATAGTTTCAACTTAGAG